>NC_029785.2:42434028-42451882 GCF_000816755.2 Arachis ipaensis | reverse complement strand
AATATTTGTGATGTATATAAAAATTTTTTATGTTGTGTATTTAAATTTTATATTGTGTGTATTTTATTAGTTGAGTGTTAATATTTTAGATATGTAATTTTTTAAAAGTTTTTGTGCTACGTAATGTTTTGTGTTGGGCATTAAATTTTGGGTTAACCACCAAAAATGCCTTCAAATTATTTAAACGCTGACAAAAATACACTCGAATTTTATTATCGATAAAAATGCCTTTAAATAATTTAAAAATATAACAACAATATCCAACAGTAAACATATATTTTAAAAAAATACCTTAGAGATTGAATTTTGATACAATTTTTTGTAATCATGATTATAAAAATAATATATTATTATACATAAAAATTGGTGATTTTTTGTTAAGTATATAATTTTTTATAATTATTTTTGTTAACAACCAATAATACTTTTAAAAAATTATAAAATAATATATACTTAACAAAAAATCACCAAATTTTAAGAATAATAATATCTCATTTTTTTAATTATGCTTACAAAAAATTTCATCAAAATTCAATCTTTAATGTATATTTTGAGAAATGCATATTTAATGTTAGTTTTTTTTTTGCAAGATTATCTAACATTAAATATGTATTTCTCAAAAAATATATTAGAGATTGAATTTTGATACAATTTTTTGCACTCATGATTAAGAAAATGAGATATTAGTATCCTTAAAATTTGGTGATTTTTCGTTGTGTATATATTTTTTTTGTAATTTTTTTGTTAACAACTAATAATATTTTTAAAAAATCACAAAAAAAAATATACTTAGAAAAAAATTATTAAATTTTAAGAATAATAATATCTCATTTTTTTAATTATTCTTGTAAAAAATCACATCAAAATTCAATTTTTAAGGCATTTTTTGAAAATATATATTTACTATTGGGTATTATTGTTATGTTTTTAAATTATTTAAAGGTATTTTTGTCGATAGTAAAATTCGGGTGCATTTCTGTCAGCGTTTGAATAATTTAGGGACATTTTTTGTGGTTAACCCTTAAATTTTATGTATTGTATGTCAAAATTTGTATGTTGTGTATATTTTGTTAGTTGACTGCCAATATTAAATATATAGTCCTTTAAAATTTTTGTGTTTTGTATTAAAATTTTTGTATTATGAATCAGAATTTTTATGCTATAATTTTTTGAATACATATAAAAGAAAATACGATGATAATAATGATAATAAAAGAGGATGACGATAAAAAATAAATAAATAAATCAAATAAACGAAAAAAAAAGGACATTGTGCAGAAGAAAAAAGACACATGCAAAAAAAGTTCGAAGACAGAGAAAAAGAAAAACGTTAAAAACCATGATGACATTATTGAAAAAGAAGATCGCGTTCAATTTTATCCTTTAGATACTATACTGTATCATTGGCGTGCCATAAGAGGCAAATCCAAATTGCTGAGTTCCATGCTTTCTTTTGCCTCTATATGCATGCAGGTGCCACACACCACTTTTCCCCATAATTAGTTGCTACATATGTTCGTAAGTTCTTCAATGAAATAAATTAATACTTTCTTCAAGCTATCATAAGGAATCCATGCGCCTCAATAAGTTTTAGGTTAGTTTGGATAAATAACTTAATTAAATTATTTTTAAAAAAATAATTTAAATAATAAATATTTATATTAAAAGTAACTTATAAATAAGTTATTTTATATTTGATTGATAATATCAAAGAGAGTAAAATAACAAATAAATTTCTCAAAATTTATATTTCGGATAGATTAGCCTTTAATAAAAAAAGTATTAATAAAATTCTACAGAATAATAAATATAGACAAATTAATTCAAAATAAGATTTTTTATCTAAATCATAAGGGTTGATTTAAAGGTAGTGTGTGATACATGTTCAAGAATGTATTTTTAGCATTTTTAAATGGAAGAATGGTAATAATTTTGTCACGTTTAAAAATTTGAATACTAGAAGAATTATACCATGTCAATTTTGGACATCAAGGAGATCAAGAATTCGCTTTAAAAAATAGTAATACAGAAATGATGACACTCATAAGGTCTATTGGGCTAAGTCAGGACAATAAGAGTCCACCCATATTTTTTAAGTCCAGACACAAATTTTGCAATTATTTTTTAATTTATGTAGCCTATATTTTAGTTTGTTTTGTTGTTAGAGTTTGTTAAAAGATTTGATTTAGTTCCTATTTGTTTAGTAGTATTTTTAATAATTTTAAATTTAAATCAATATAATCTAATCCAATAAGATCAAATCTGATTTTTTTTTTTTGTGACTAAACAAGGAAAGAAACAAAGCAAAAACTATTCTAAATCCGAGCGGATGATTCGTTGGAGATCAACACCAGGCTCAGACCAAATAACATGATTAGAGTTACTCTTGGCACCATATTTAGCCATCCAATCCGCAGCTCTATTTGCTTCTCGGGACACCCATTCAACGTGAACAAGCCAAGGACGAGATAAAAGCTCCTGAATCTTGTGAACCAAATCTGTTACTTCAGATGGATACCCACTTGTAAGCTCATGCATGATGGGCAGAATGTCAAGGCAATCTGTTTCACATATAATATCCCTCAAACCGCAATCCCAAGCTAAAACCAGCCCCTCCAAA
This sequence comes from Arachis ipaensis, assembly GCF_000816755.2. Lineage (NCBI taxonomy): Eukaryota > Viridiplantae > Streptophyta > Magnoliopsida > Fabales > Fabaceae > Arachis > Arachis ipaensis. The sequence continues at coordinate 42,449,262 of NC_029785.2, read as the reverse complement.
CAGCAAATAATTCACATCTGATTATAGACCAAGGGAGAATGCTTCCAGAGCAGCCCGAGATCCAATCTCCCTTAGAATCTCTAATAATACACCCAAATCCCGCTAAATTTGAATCCATATACAAGCTTGCATCACAATTAACTTTAAAACTATTGCCTACCGGTGGTTCCCAACACAGGCAATTTCGGAGAGACCTAAAGGCATTGCTTCGATTCCTGTAAACCTGTAAGTCCTTGGCGGTAATTCTGGCCAAGGTAACAACCTTATGGTCTGTCCAAGGGTTGTCAGTGTTGAATATGTCATTGCACCTATGTCTCCATACCCACCAAAGCCCTGCACCAAAGGACGCCTCATTGTTAGCCAAGGCCTTCCGAAACCACTCTTCAAGAGCAGTACCAGCCGTCGAGTCCAGGATACTAGGATCCAACATATACCAGATTGCCTTTGATCGTTCAGTCTCTAAGGCAATGCTCCATAGTCTCCTGCGCCTTGTTGCATCTCTTACACATATCTGAAGAAGCTAAATGCCGCTTGAATCGAAAGGTCTCAGTTGGTAGAGCATCATGTAAGCTAAGCCACATAGTAAATTTGAACTTCTCTGGAATGTTTGTGTTCCACAACCAGTTCCAATTACCGTTGGCATTCCAATTTAATGTTTTCTTTAATAACCATCTGTAACCCTCCCTTGCACTATACTTTTTTGTTGCTGCAGGCCACCACTCCCACTGTGGCTCCAACTCAGTCAAACTAGGATATCTCAGACCACAAATAAACTGCTTAATCTCATGCGGAATAGGCGTGATAAGACTATCAACCTCCCAAGACACCCCTTTCCACAAGTCAGCCACCATGAAATCTGATTCAGAAATATGTACATAAGGAACAAGGTTGCAAAGCTTACCAAAAGGAGTCCACTCATCATACCAAACTGATTTGTAGACATCTCCAATATTCCAATGAAGCCCTTCCTTGAGATGCTCATAGGCACTAACGATGTTCTTTCAGGTAGCCGATGAAGAATTTCTACTGTTTCCGTTCATACCAGATTGATTCCTGAGATATTTATGCTTCAGAACCTGCACCCATAACTTCTCACTATTATTTAGACAATCCCATACCAACTTTCCCAGAAGCGCCATGTTAGCACAGGAAGTATCCCTAATACCCAATCCTCCTGCCTTTTTAGGAGTTATGGCGACCTCCCACCTGACCAGAGGCAGCCCTTTTCCAGTCGCTTGGCCTTTCCACAAGAATTGTCTCATCAAGGAATCAATTTTATTACATGCATACTTCGGGAGAAGAGAAATTTGCATTTCATAAACTGGGATAGAGGCCATAACCGATTTAATAAGATAAAGCCTCCCTGCCTTATTCAGTAGGCGTCCTTTCCAACTGGAGAGCTTTCTCGAAATTTTTTCAATAATCTCCTGAGCCGTCTTCCTGGAAGCTCTGGCATGACCGATATTAATTTCCAGGTATTTACCCAAATCATTGCAGAACCGGATGTTAGAGACCCCTGAGAGAACCTCTTTTCTCCTCTCCGACACCCTCTTGGAACATTGGGCCTTTGACTTATGAAGATTTACCTTTAAACCTGACGCTCTACAAAAAAAGTCCAAACAATGCATGACCTCTATTACTTGAGCTTTTGATGCCTTACAGAAAAGCAAAAGATCATCTGCAAACATCAAATGAGAGAGTCGTGGTCCATTCCTAGAAACCGCAACTGGGTTCCACAAACCTTGGGAAACTCTATGAGAGATAAAGCAGGCAAGCATTTCCATACAGAGTACAAATAGATAAGGAGACATAGGATCTCCTTGCCTCAACCCTCTCTTCGGATTGAAATTTTGGAGCCTGTTCCCATTCCACAAAACTGCCAACGAAGAAGAAGTCACACAATTCAATATAAGATTAATGGTAGCCTTTGGAAACCCAAACCGGACCAAAGTAGCTTCCAGAAAACGCCAGTCTACCCTGTCATAAGCTTTTTCCAAATCAATCTTGAATGCCATGGTCCCTTTTCGAGACTTGGTGTTCCTCATGAAGTGCATAATCTCTTGAGCATTGATAATATTCTCTGTGGTTCCTCTTCCTGGGGCTTTAAATGAACTCATGGTCATCACAGCTCTTTTAACCTCTTCAGACGTCACCGGTTTCACTAACTTTTGACAAGCCTCAGTACTAAGAGACGGGCAAGAAAAAGGCCCCATGGCATCCAGGTCAATATCCTCCCTTGTAGAAAAGAGCTTTTGAAAGAAAGAATTTGCCGCCATTTCTAGAGTCGTAGTCTTCGTGGCCCAAGACCCATCCTCCAAAAATAACCCATGAATTTTGTTCCTCTTTCTCCTGATAACTGTCTGCAGATGAAAAAATTTTGTATTTCTGTCTCCACATCTCACCCATTGTTCTCTAGATTTTTGATACCACAACAACTCTTCTTGAAGAAGGACAGCATTCAGTTCCTAATGCAAAACTTGCTCTTAGCACCTCAGTATAAGTCTCCGGAAATATTAGTCGCCAGTCCTGGTTGATGACTGCTCTATCAAGCTTCTTGGCCACCTGCACCCCACCTTTCACCTTCCTGTACCAAGTGAATCTTCTCCCAATAGCCCCCATATCAAACAGCCTACAATCCTCCAATGTTTCCGCAAATTGTTCTGCTCTGGCAAGTCTAAATTGCCCCCCTCTAACTTCACTCTGCAACAAAACATCATTAAAGTCCCCTAACACAATCCAATGTCCGTGGATCATATTAGCAATCCTTGTCAAGTCACCCCCACAGTTCTTTACGCCGATGTAAATTATTTTATCTTTTAGAAGATTTAATTAAGTTGTCTTATTTAATCGAATAAGTTATCTTATCTAACTGGTTTACTTTTAGGCTGATTTCCTAAGGACCTATTTAAACACTATTTATGACTTATTCTGATTAAGTTTTTTATGAATAAATTTTTTGGTTGCTAATATACACGTTTTTCTATGTGTGATCAAGTGAGGCGAGTGATTTACTTTGCTTGTTATATGAAGAAAATTGAAAGATCCAATTCAAAGTAATTTTATGTGTTTGTTCTTTCGAATTTTATTCTTTGATCTAGGTTGTCAAGAACAAATTTTTTGAAGGCCTAATAAAAAATTCTTTCTAGTGACCTAAATTGTTAAGAACATGTTTCTAGAAGTCAATAGAAAAAACTTTTTCTACATTTTTTATGTATTTTCACTATGTTTTTTCTTTTTTTTTTTTTAATTTTGTCCTTCTTTTCTTATTAAAATATTCATGATTCATTAATAATCATTACTAATATTGTCGTGCATAACTTAACTTAATCGTTATACCTATAATTTGACAGTTATAATTTATAATTTAAAAAAATTATCAAAATAGACATTAACATTTTTAGTACAATCATACTGTGATCTTTCATACGTACTCACTAATATCTCGAAAAATCAGTCACAATTCAATTGAGAAGATCAACATATATGTTTAACAACTGCTATTGAAATTACATATAACTCGAAAAACAAATTATATCACACAACCATCATATTATCATATGATAATTTATATAAGATACATAAAGTAAAAGGTAAAAAGCATCCGAAAAACTTAATGTTCACTTAAATTATTTATACATAAATATTCTTTAAATTATTGCTAATTTAATAGTCAAAATATCTTTTACAGATACTTTTACTCCAAGTCTCGTGTTAAGTGAAAGCTAAAGTATAGCTCATTTTTTGAAAAAAGACGAAATTAAGTAGGCTTCAAGACGAGATATACCTTGAACATACCTTTCATACAAGAACACAGTTATATCACTCCCCTTGTTATTGTTCTTGTATATACAGTACACATATATATGTATATCATACCATTCATCAACTTCTATAATAAATAAATGAGATTTGATTAAAAATTAAAATCGTTTTTAAAATTTTTTTCTTTTTGTATTTAAAATTGTCTTTAATATTAAATCTTATTTTAAAATCATCATTTTCCTAATTTTCAGACAAAAATATCATAAACCATAAATTTTAAAATTGGAGAAAGAACAAGATCCAAAAAGGAAGATGATTAAATTGGGATAATGAGAGTGGGATAGACAAGAATGTATTTTCATCTAAAAATTAGGAAAATGATACTTTTACTGTTTGTTTGGGTGTTATTAAATTAGTCTGATTTGCTGACTACCTTACTATAGACATCGCGAGAAGTAACGACAAAGCAGGAGATCATAAACAAACATGATCAAGTCCGCATTAGAAACAAGACATCACAGGTCTAAAAGTGACAAGCTTGGTGGAAAGCTCTTATAAAAAAATCGGTGCCAATTTTTATATTATATTCTAGGCCTAAGAGATTGCTAGCGAGAATAATTGAACTGAACATTGAAAGACTACTGCTTACAACTCGCTTTAAGAAGTGTAGAATAATTAGTTCATAAGGACCGCCATTGTATAACCATTCATCAAACAAAAAGGCTACTTACTAGCTTTGCAATAGGAGCTTGCGCGTGGGCCCAAGCTCTATAGGAAAGAAAATAGCATAGAACATAGAAGCGGCTACTCTTTTGCGTTAGGAGTTATGTTATTACCATGATTGTCGTTGTTGAAATACCGCTTAAAGCATTCTTTCTAGATGCAAAAAGAAGAGAAAATGGTTTGGCTTACCACATGCGAATTTAAGAAGCTTATTTCATTCATTGATCTTATTGCAAATACAGAACAAAAATAAAGGATCTGTCATCTTGATAGAGATGGTTTTACCCCGTCAGATATTATTTTCTAGTATCTGGAGCACGGAATATATAAAATATATTTTATAAAGTATTAGAACTATGATTCATACTTAATATTTCGACCTTGCAACTGGACTTTAATTAATGTTGTCGACGCTAAAAGGCACCCGTTCGGCCTTCTCACTTAAAGGGTGAGCTACTATGCTTTTCAATTGAGTGGCATTTCGCAATGGCTTTATTTGCTATATTTTTATCTATTATTTTAGAAATTTATAATTCGTCCATTTTACTGGACGGAATTTTTATGAATTAGATTCATAAGAACCGACTATTCTAAGTTGGGGCCTCCGCCAGCTTAACTTTACACCCCAGAACGCTATTTTTTGTAGACCGAAAAAAATGGACCGGACTATACTCACCCTGGCCCCTCGGGCAACGGCTTTCTCTGAGAGGGGCTCGCTTCTTCAAGCCCCGCCCAACCTATACAAGGTGCTGCTGAAGTTTGACGCAGAGCTTTTTGGTTGTTAATTTATAGCAGCACTGAATAACATCTAACAGCTCCAGTCCTTCTGGTTGGTTTGCACTCCTGTCATCAGGTCACCAACTTCCTTGACCTTCCGGCACTGGACAGGCATCAGCGGCTAATCGGCTCCACCTCTGAAGGCGCACCATCTTTGGTACCATGATTGTCGTTGTTGAAATACCGCTTAAAGCATTCTTTCTAGATGCAAAAAGAAGAGAAAATGGTTGGCTTACCATTAAAATCCCTAAGAGAGTAGATGTTGGGGAAGTCGCATCCGCCCCATCGCAAGCACCTACAATGTCATGATCACATTGGTTTACCTCTTGGGCCGAAATGGGCCCGCGAAGCCGGTCACCGCTTGACTACGCTCCTATCTTACTTTTTAGAAGTTCGACTTGCCTTCCCATTTCTTTTTATTAATTGTGCAGAATGACGCCAGTCAAGTAAGAATCGAATAGCTAGAGGAGATTGTGGTACCAGCCGTACTTAATAATAGAAAGATTTGGCAGAAATATGTAAAATTATCGTATATGCCTTAATAAAATCTTCATTCGATATGGAATGATTTAATATTTCTTTATTTATTAGCATCCGTTGCAAAGACTGAGCGAGAACGGTAAGGGACGTACAACGACGATTGCACCATTATCTGAAATGATAGATTGATTACATAGATTTTTTCAACTATGCGGATTTCGCAGCTTCCGCTGGAACTAAGGCTATTTCCAATGCCTGAAACTAAAAAAAAAAACCTAAGCAACCCAGAGAAGGGCTCAAAATCTGTCCCTTCAGTTGTGTAAGAAGGTGATCCACACGATCACGAGCCCGCTCCCGTCGAGCCTCTTCGACTGAAAAAAGATTTTTTTTTTAGTGCTTGTTTGGGCACCATTATCTTGATAAAAAAAAGATCTTTTTTTTTATTTTTAACATGTTTGACAAATTTTTAGTAGTAAAAGTAAAAGCACTAGAAAAATAAAAAAAAAAAAACATGTTTTTTGAGAAACTGTAATTTACATCTTTTTTTTAAAAGATCTTTTTTTCTTAAAAAAAAGATGTTTTATATTGTTATACCCAAACATAATTGATAGATAAAAAGATCTTTTACATGAGATACCCAAACATAAAATTACTTTTACTTTTCTATAAGATCTTTTAAAAAAGATAACTCGAAAAAAGATATTTTCTTAAAAGCTCACCCAAACAAGCCCTATGTGTTTGGCAAATTTCTAATAGTAAAAGTAAAAACACTAGAAAAATAAAAATATCTTTTTTGAAAAATTACAATTTATATCTTTTTTTTAATTTTTTCTTTAAAAAAAAGATGTTTTTCACGTAACAAATAAACAAAAAATATTTTTATCTTATTTTATCCAAACATAATTGATAAACAAAAAAATCTTTTTACATGAGATATTCAAACATAAAATCACTTTTACTTTTATAAAAGATCTTTTAAATAATATCTAAAATAAGATCTTTTTCGAGAATGGCGGTAAACAAGTCCTTAAAATAAGATTGAATATTAAGAATAATTTTAAATGTAAAATATTTTTAAAAATAATTTTGATTTTCGACTAAAATTATAGAATTTAAAATCATACTTAACCCTAAAAATGGTAATTGTACCAATGCATGGGATAATATTTCAAACTTGTAAAAAGATGATTGATGGCCTTGCTATGGAAGTAGGAGATAGAAGATCTACCAGATTTTTGGAGGATACATGGCTGCAAGTGGGGAAGCTGAAAGACTCCTTTCCGAGACTCTTCTTAATTTCAAATAAAAAAGGATTAGTAATTGGGGAGTGTGGATTCTGGGATGGAATAGAGTGGGTTTGACACTTCCAATGGAGAAGAGAACTACGACAATGGGAGACAGATACATTGAACCAACTGCTTCATGTCGTGCAATCTTTTAGATTAATAGCAGATGTGCAAGATAGAGTGGTGTTAAATTTGATAAGGAAGACATTTATTATACTAATTCATTTGTGAAGGTTTTGCAGGAAGAGATTTTGGAGGAGGAGCTTCTAAGATACAAGTTCACAAAGGAGATCTGGAAAGGCCTAATTCCACTTCGAGTGGAGTTATTTGCTTGGTTTGTATTGGTAGGGCGGGTTAATACAAAGGACCGGTTGAGTAGGTTGGGGATCCTACAACAGAATGATGTTTTGTGCGTGCTGTGTAAAAAAGATGTTGAAAATATACAACATCTATTTATTACTTATTGGTACTCTTGGCAGGTGTGGTGTGCTTGAATCTCAGCGTTTGGACAGACGTGGGTTGTCCCTAGTACCTTGAAAGAACTTTTCGAGAGTTGGAGATCCGTGCCGATGGAAAAAGAGAGGCGCAAGTATTGGCTACTTGGATTCTTTTCAATTATATGGATTATTTGGTTACGCTGAAATGATGCCATATTTCATAGCAAGATAACAGAAATTGGCGACTGTGGGTCATTCTCTTGTGCTACAGAGTGAGATTGTAATTAACTCATGTTGTTGATGGCTATACCGGAAATGACATAAGAGTTGTGATGGCTATATTGTTATTGTTTTAATGTAGCTTTGCTCCACTTGAATGTTGAACTCTTACTTTCAAAAAAAAGATGATTGAGCTGAAAAGTGAATCGTAGTTTTTTTCTTTTTAAGATTTATAATGATAAAATTTTAATTCAATGAACTGTAATACTTCTTACCAATAGAAATATCAATTGTTTTAGTAATTAACTAATTTAATAGAAGAATCTTGTATCTTTTGCCGTTATATTTACTTTATACAAATTAAATATGACAAAAAAAACCCCAAATGCACCCCTTAATTAATTAATACATTTTATGCAACTTTTTTTTTAAAATTTATTAGTTTTAAACTTTTAATTTTAAAAGTTAGCGATAGGCTACAAATGTTTCTCTATGTTTTTAGTTCTCTCTACGTTCCCCTCAAGATACCAAAAGTCAGTTTAGCCTTTAAAAAGGATAAACTGATAAATCTGTCTTCATTCTTCTTTTCTTTTTCTTTTTTCTTTTTCCTTTTTTAAACAAAAACAAGGCTCGTCCTTAAATGCTCCTTGCTAAATATGGAGTGCTGCACACCTTGTGAATTCATTAAATCTGAACTCTTCATTTATTATATTTTATTTGAATGGTCTAGATTTAAAAAGGTAACCTGCTAATCAGGTTAATCATTTTTTTACAAATTTTAAATTTTTTTTGTAAGTCTCAGATATTGGGCCGAAGTTCAAAATAAAAAAAGTATATAAATATTAAAAACAACATGTTTGTAAAAAAAAATTATTGGACTTTAGAATTAAAATAAATAATACATAAAAAATAAGTTAAAAATTCATGTACTAAATTTAGAAAAAAAAAGATATATTAGAATCTTAAAAAAAATATTATTAAATATATATTATGTATATAATATTAAAATTTAAATAAATTTTGTTTTATGTGAAATAAAATTATAATATTAAATATAAATACAATGATAAAAAATTTTGTGTTATATATATATATAATTTTATTTTGTGAGAAACAAAATTAAAACATTAAATATGAACAGAATGATCAAAGATTTTGTATTATACTAATTTAATTAAAAAAAAAATATAATTGTATTTTAATTTTTTATTCTATTACGTACACGTTGAGGATAATTTGAAATAAAAGATAATGGACTTGTTGTAACTAGCATGTACTTTGTGCTTTGACCGCGCGTATTCGTCTGAGAATCATGGCGCCTTCATGGAGACCGGGTTCTTCAACAGAATCAGTTTTGGTTTAGAGTTAGCCAACCAGCAGCGGCGACAGTCAGCGTCTTCCTTTTCTATGGCAGCAATTTTTCGCGCTTTGAAAGTCCATTTATGGTAGAGGTGGAATGGGGTGAGTTCAAGAACGTCAAAATCTGTGGCTAGACAGAACAATAGTGGAAGCCCCTGCTAACAAACAAAACAGTGAAAATGCTTGAAGACATGACATCAACAATAATAGAGTAACGGAGGAATTCGATCAAATTTTCTGAGTACTTTTCTGGTCTAAAGATAGTTCTGTGTTACGAGCGAATTAGTTTTTTTGTTAGTGCCGGTTTGTTTGTTCAGTCCATGATAAAAAAAATAACAATAATAAATAAATTTAATTTACTTAATCACTTTTGATAGTAGGTTAACTCTTTTAAAAAGTGCTGCACTCCCTACTTTACCTGGAGTGCACTAGCTTTCGCCCAAAAACAATCAATAAAAAGATAGTAGTAGACCCTATTTTAAAATAAGTATGATAAGATTACTAAATGTAAGAATGAGAATTTCTGAAATCTTATTAGACATACAACATTAGTCCAATCTCCATTGCAATTGCAATTCAGATAAGTGGGAACAAGTTTAGTGGGGTTAATCCACGTGTGTATGCTTCCAAGAAGATAATTGGTATGGCAAATTTTATAGTATTTGTTACTTAATATCTAATTTTTGTCTAATGTTTTTTATAATAAAATTTAAATATTTAAAAATTATGTATTTTTAAATTAAATATTAATTTTTAATTTTTTCTTAACAAACTAAGCATGTCCTTTTAACCATCATAACAAATTAACAATGACCTAATTGGTATATTCTTTTGCATAAGAGCATGAGGATATGGGAACCTTTTTGGTACAAGTGGGAATGCTTGCTTATCCACCTTATCTCATTCGAAAGGCCATTGTTATCACCGGTTGCTCAATTAACAATTATTGTTCTCGTAATCTCTCATTCCTTTATATCCTTAAAAGCTCTCGTTAAGTGTCAAAAGGATAACTTCCACCATGGATCCACATACAGTATAAGTTACTATGGCCGTATAAAGCACTTGTCAAGACGGATATGGGGATTAATCCTTAATATGGAGATGTGCTAAAGTTATTATAAAAGGAACAATGCTATGTGCAATAAAATTTATTATTTAATATTTAATTAATTTTAAATATTAAAGACTAAATTTTAAATTCTAAATCAATGAAATATGAAATTGTCATATAACTTTTGATTCATTATATATAAAACTTAAATTTATGCATAAAAAAATTTATATGCATAAAATAATTTGAGCTTAAAATGATATATAGATATATTTTTGTATCACTTTTAATTTTATTTTTTTAATTTTTTTTCCTTAAAATATAAACTACCACCCTTCACCACAATCTCTCCGGAAAAGTGATTGAGATCCTAGAAGAGGATCACCCACTGCTGGTTCGGCAAAGCTATCAGGTGGTGGTAAGATTGGGGTAAGAATTTTATTGATTATTACGACAACTATGATGCGTGTAAAAATTAAAAAAATCGACCACCGGTATTTATATGAAAATACAAAATAACATCAAAAATAAATTAAATAACATATTTATATATAAATATATAATAATTAATTTGATAACTGATTTTTTTACATAGATTGTAAAACTATAGACCCATCTTTGTTGGAATCGAAAAATAAAACCTCGTAGCAGAAATGAAAGAGGGAGTATAAATCCTCTCCAATGAAAAAAAAAATGAAAAAAAAAAAAACTGAATGGTGTCCAATGTTTAAAGGTGAGAGATCACACTTTAGTCTCTCAAGTGTTAAAAAAACTGGAGAAAATCCATTTCCTATCCTATAAACTACATTAAATATGCACTCTTTTTCTTCCCCACAGTAAAAATTATAGAATGCATCAATGCTCAGTTAATTCAAATTGTTCAGCATTTACTTTCCACCAGTTCAAGCATAATCAAATGAGAAAAAAAAAATTATCCAAAAGAGAAATACTCAAATGTTAATAGAGACATAGAGTAATAGGTGAATAAAGACATGACCAATAACAAAACAATAATCTTAAACAGAAATTAATTTATACTTTAATTTAAAACATCACCGTTATAATGAGCACAATCAACCAGACTATTAATTCCTCCAGAATTGAAACAATTGAAGAGAAATTAATCAAATCCTACTTTATTTAGAAGGCTGACAACATAAAGAACGACACTGTACCGTGCAATAAGCTATTAACTATAATACATTTTCTAGTAGCTAGTCATTATTATGAATTTAAACTGAAGCAGGGTCTTCTGGTTTATCCCGTGCCCTTTAACAAAGCCTTTGGTTTCTTCAACAAACATTGCCAAATATGCTTATAGCATCTTATTGCGTGTAAAGGTAAAATTTTGAACAAAATGTATGCATACATATGTCGTGAATGTATAGCTTTCTTTAAAGAATCCAATTAACGTTGGAATAATATTTGTCCATTGTCTCTTTTGTGTGGCCATGTTTGTTTGACTTTTAGCCTGTGCAGATTGGTAATGGAAATTGTACCCCACTCTGTAATTTTGGATTTAGTTTTGAGTTTTGATCCACTTTCAATGAAACAGCTACTTTCATGCTATCAAAATTAGAATCTATATCTGTACCGCTTTTTCTTTCATCTTGGTTCAGTCTGACTAGTCTCTACTGACTAATTCAAAAGAATCCTACCAATGGAGATTTTAATTAAACCCTTAGCAACTCCAATGCTGCTCATCCTAAGAGCAATTCCAATGGGATAAAAGTGGAGACCCTTCTCTGACATAGAAGGACTTTGAAGCGTTGGAGTGAAAAGGAATGCAATTCCTTCACGTGGACCAAGAAGGGGAGTCCCTTCTCAGAGGGACTCTTGCATTCCAATCAAGTTTGGACACATGGCAAATAAGTAAAAATAAATTAAAATATATAACATATATATTAAATTAATAATTAAATTATATTAAATAATTATATTTTTATTTAATTAATAATTTATATTAATTATTTAAATCATAATTAATATAAATAATTATGCTAAATTAATATTAAATATTATTTATAATGTTATATTAAATTAGAATTAATTAAATTTGTTTACATAAAAAAAACTTGATTGAACACATATGTAAATTTCACAATATTTGTCGTCAACTATAGATTTGCATTATGTTTTTCTTTATATAATTTTACAAATTAGTTTAATTTTGAATTATATATTGCGTATTATTATTATGTATGAAGTTATTAATTTTTTTTAATATTAATATTTTTTAATGATAAATTATTTTTAAATTTATAAATTTTAATAATATTATTGTAAAAAATAGTAACTATATTAATTTTAATTAATTAATTAATTAAGTGGGACCACAATAGGGACTAAAATTAGTTCTTCCTAATGGAGAAGAGAAAGATGCTTTGAGTTCCTATTTACTGTTTATGACGCAAAAGCTGATGTAGAGTTACTTTTTATGACAGGTGGGGTATAAATAGGGATTGGGATGAGTTCTCTACTGGAGATGGTCTAAGAGCACCTCCAATGGTGAGTTCCTCTTTGACTTTTTTCTGACATATAGGAACTCTAACCATTGGAGGAGAGAAGGAGTGAGTTCCCGCATAAGGATCAAAATAAGGGAGTCCCTCTAAGCAGGGACTCAAATTAACCAATAATAACTTGCCATTTGGCAAGTTATTATAAAAAAATAATAATATAAAATCTGAAATAATTAAATAATTAAATAATAATTAAATTAGTAATAATTATAATAAAAATTACTGATGTGGAGTTACTTTTTATGACAGGTGGGCCATAAACAGGAATTGGGATGAGTTCCCTAACGAAGATGGTCTAAGTTTCTCCTCTGACATAAGGGCACTTTTGCCCATTGGAGTGTGAACTCAAATGAATTCCTTCACATGGATCGATGAGAAAAGTTCCTAGTACACGTCAACAAATATTTGACACGTGGAATGTCAATAAAAAATTAAATATATGAAATTATCATTGTATTGTATACATATATATTATGACCGTTGCATATTACATATAAATAAATTAAAATATATATTACATACATATTATATGTATGTTAATTAATTTTGCAAATTAGTTTAATTATATTTTTTTATATTAAGTAATTTTATAAATTAGTTTAAATTAATTATTATAATAATTAATTATATTACATCATTATATCTCTATTTAATTAATAATTATAATAATTAATAGTGAATTATTTTTGAATTTATAAATTTTAATAATATTATTGTAAAAAAATAATAACTACATTAATTTTAATTATTTTAATTAATTAATTAATTAAATGGGACCACAATAGAGACTAAAGTTAATTTCTTTTTATGGAGAAGAAAGAAATGTTTTGAATTCCTATTTCCTCTTTATGATGCAAAAGCTTATGTGAAATTACTTTTATGACAGGCGAGTCATAAAAAGGGATTTGGATGAGTTTCCCACTGAAAATTGTTTAAGAAAAATGCAGAGAATAATATTGTCCATCAGGATTTAAATACGATAGACTTGTCCCTCACTATTCGAAAAAAATAGTGACTCCTTTCTCCCCTTTCTTTCTCCCTTCCCCTTCCCCTTCCCCTTCCCCTTCCCCATCCCCAGTCTGCTCTGCTTTTTATTTTCTAAATTTGTCATACTAACCTTCTTATGGCGTATCTTTTCCCTTTTGTGGTGTTTTTAGTTATTTTTATGGTTGGTTTTGGTACGATGATGTGGGAGAAAGATCATTTAAGGGACGTTTTTTGTCCATAAAAATATTTAAAATATTCAGATCTATGCGGAGAAAAAGAGGAGGTATTTTACTGTGTTACACACTTGGACCCTTCTGTGTAGATTTAGAAAAAAAGAAGATTAACATTTGTCTTTATTTTTATTTATTAAAATTCATTGTAATCGAACACTGCACCTGCTTTCAACCTTTAGTTCAACATAGAGAATATTTATTTTCTTTTCTAAATATAGAATTAATGTTTTATATGCAATTTGTAAGTACGGCTATTTTTATGAATGAAACTTTTTTTTCTCTATAAAAAGAAAAAGAAATGAGCTTGTTGGATCGGAGAAGATTAGGTCATTTTCAAATGTTAAAGACTATACTTTGTCTCCAGTGATTTTGGTCAGGTCATGGTCAGGGACGAGATTAGGAGTTTATAAATTTGTTAATACCTTGGGGGAGATGATTCGCTGCAGCAACTTTCAAAGCATTCAACCACACAATCTGAGGGTGGGTCCAAGAAGAATGCCATCTACAAAATTACATGTTAATCATATTTCGTTAGAATGCATAATCAAAATCATGCTAAGTTCTAATTGACTACATGAGCTAATAATAAACACCATTATGATGAAGCCAAATTTATAGGGTATTTGGTAGAAAGAAACAATATCACACAATCTATGACATCAGAAAAATCCGTGTCCAATGTTTTTTCAATAAATAAACGTTGAGTAAAACCTCAAATTGATTCCCTAAACTTTTTTGAAGTGATCACTTTAATCCCTGATATTTGTTTATTAGCTATTAGTCTCTTAATTTTCAAAAATTGCGAAACAAATCAATCTGTTTTGGTAAGTTTTTGATAGTTTGGAATTGGGATTAAAATGTCCTCTTTGCAAGTTTAGGGATTAATCTATCTCACAATAAAAAATTAAGAACTAATGACTAATGAACAAAATGAAGGACTAATATGGAATTAATTAATGCATGTCCTATCTCTGCTCTCAACTACCCATTTCAATAATATCCATGCAAAAATATTCAGTTTAAAATTCTTCATATCCTCCAGAGAAAGACATGTGGCACACATTGGGCAATTTCATCTAGCATAATGAATCAGGTAGTTCACCGTCCAAAATTTTTAACATTTTTTTGTCACTAGAATTTGTATGTGATCACGCTTTCAACATGGACCCATATAAATAATGTTTGTATGAAAGGAAGTTATGTCATTTATCAGTATCATCATTTGTTACAAATCAAATAATGGATGTATTCTATACTAGTCAATTACCCATGCGTAAAATAAGTGTGAAGAACACACAACAGTCAACATTTCTAAGGGTCATTTAGGATTGAATTTTGAAAAAAAAGTATCTTTTTTATTTTTTTAAAAAAATATTTTATATTTGGAAAGACTTTGACTTT
>NC_029785.2:42422048-42433234 GCF_000816755.2 Arachis ipaensis | reverse complement strand
TTAGATTTAGAAAAAAACAAAAAATTTATTTTTTTAAAAGATGTATCTAAATATATTTAAAATTTAATAAAGTATTTTTTTCACTCAAAGAAGCCAATCCAAACAAACACTTAATCCATCCAGGATGGTACGAAGAATAAGTACTCCTTCCATTCCATATTGGCCGTCATTTTCTTTTTTTGGTAGTTGGTACACTCAAAAATCACGATTTTAATACAAATTGTATCTAGATATTTATGAAATACTAAAAAAAATGTAAAAAAAGATTGTCAGTGTTGACCAACGGCAGTAAAAGAATATTTATAAATTTAATCAAACCATCATAAGTCATCATTCTAGAATATAAATTAAAGGGCAACAACAAAGTAAGGAAACTGAAGAAGTGATCAGTAAAGTAGTAATTACCGAATAACGCTCCTTTCCAGTTGGAATGACTCTGTGAAGTGTTGACCTACAAGAGTAATATGACAAAAGTTGAGAATAAACATAACAAAATAGCTCCTTTTAAGTTGTTCGATGATGGATTTTACCGGTATATACAATTTGTCCACCTCTCCATCAAGTCCCCAATGTTCACAATAAAGGCCCTGTGGAATGCAAAATTTTAGTGCAAAATAGTCTACAATAGTACAGTCTTTAGATAATATAATTCAGTTTGTTTACCAAAATTTCATACTCATGAACTCACCCTTCTACATGAGACACATCCTCCCAGACTCGAGGTTGCTTGAACTTCTCCTTACAGATCTGTAATACAAGATTTTAAAAATTAGAAATTAGGTTAAATTACAATGAGCTCCACCAAGGTTGAGTAGATATTACACATAACACCCCCCATGACTATTAGTACAATGTAACACAAGGCATCTTTGAAGTTTGAGTAACATTGACCTTGCTAAAGTTTAGGTGACATGGTACCTAACACCAGGTATTTTGTAAACAAATAAGAGGCCAGTGAAAATATGACAAATCAGAGGGAATCATGTGTAATACCTAAACTTGAGGAAGGTCAGTGTAATTTACTCTAAAACTTGTATGATATACCCCCAATGAATGAACTGTAAGGGAAGGAATCAAAGGAGAGGAAGCTGTTAGTCACAAACTGTAGACGTGGCAGTCCAAAATGTTAGAATTTTTATATTTTATGTGGTCCAATCTTATTAATATGGTAGCAGATAATTATAAAAACACAATGTAATCCATCATTGTTGATGAATTAGAAGAGTCCATTTGGCTTAAGATTGAACATTGGCTATGGCTGGAAGTAGGTAGATCATCATTTTTCCACTTACGTGGAATACTGTGACTAAGAACTTCTGGCACGAAAGTCGAGAGGAAGACTCAGGATGCATCAGGAATCCAATTAGATTTGCAATCAGAATCCTCATACAAGGAGAATAGAATTTTCTGCTTGTAAGGAGTTCAACTCCATGTCTTCTTTAATGCCTATGACTTGTTGCAATCCTAGATTATTAGGTACACTAAAGGAAGATGAGAACCTGCAGTCCCGGAACACCGTCGGTCACCAAGAGAGTGATCATGCCATAATCTGAATGAGCAGAGGCACCACATAACTCTTCATATGATCCCAATTCACCTGATGCAATTGGAAGGCATGTTACCAAAGTGAAAATATCACATAGGATATAATTTGTTTGTAAAACACCCCTATAGGGTCAATCATATAACAGTAATAAAACAGCATTAAAAACTCAGAATATAAAACACACTTCAATTGATTGCCACCATAGTTGAAGTTTCTTTGACTCTGGTCTAGCCACAAAGTAGAAATTAACAGTAGAAGGATATATTTTAGAATCAGATAATTTGTTTGGAAACCTTGTCCTAAGGCCCAATGCACAGAACACTAATAGCAAAGCAGAAAGAACTTATTCTAAAATAAAAATACAACCTTCAGTTACCACCAGAAGTGCATTTTCTCTGATCGAGATCTACCAAAGGGAGTATGTGCAACAAATAAAGTTAAAATATACAATATAAAATTCATTGAATACATGGCATTATGTATTTTAAATTGGATTACACAGAATGGTGCCCATGTTCATGTGCAGAGTAGTTCATGGCATCAAAATCAATACATGAAAACAAGGAATTTATGTTCCCACTTCTAAATTCAAAATGCCGTTTTGGCCAGGAAGTAACTATAATATAATATAACAAGTGAAATGAAGTAAAAATCAACATAAAATATAGTATTTGAGGCACTTTTAACAAACTTAGACATAAATACATGGTATCCTATTAAGGTCAGGGAAATGTTAATAAACCTGGATAATGCAAAAGGCGAAGAAAAGCTGCTGGTTTGTTTAAGGCTGTCTTCTCAAAAAAATCATCATCCAGATTTAGGGACAGAGCTATTAGAGACATCAGCTTTCTCCCGGCTTCCCTGGAGATGAATAGAAAAACAGTCAAATTCTAAATCTAAACATCATAACAAAAGAAAGAACCAAAGAAAATGTAAACGTGAATATGAATGCCCACCCATCCTTTTCTTCAGTATATACAATAATACCCCACATAGAAACAAACTCTCACTAAATAAAAAGGCATGAATAAAGCTCTTGATAAAAAGAAGTTAATTTTTTGTTTTTGGTACAAACACTATGTGGAACAAAAATAGAAACCTAAAAAAAAATAGATATTCAGTTTTCACATTCTTAGGAACAAATATTAAGGTTTCCATTTTATATTTTCCGGAATGTAAAATCTCACAGTTCATATCAAATTATCGGTAACTTACAACAATTTCCATATTAAGGATTCCATTGTAGGTCTCCAATCTGGTAACAGTTCTGGAGTGTCCATAACAGAAAAGGGGAAAACAAAAACGAAACAAAAATCTCATGTTAAGTCGATACAAAATAATAACAGGTGGAGAAGTAAGCGTGTTATCACCCACGAAAAATTCAACCAACACAAATTAACATACTCACTGCCTCACAGGTATATTATAAGGATAAGTAAATAAGCCACACCTTGAGAAGGCCATTGATTCAGGTTAACACTACTGCTATCTTCCAAATTACCAATGTAATAGCTCTCTTTTGCGTCACCTGGTTAAAAGGAATCATCACACAAGTTACCAGATTTTGCTAAAAGTATCCTAAGTGTATTAGTTGAATATAAGTAATGTACCTAAAGACTGAAGATTGTTCATTTTATAATTAAAAACAATAAAAATAATGGCATTGTGTACAATACACACTTCTTTAAATTCATCCAACTTCACTCCCCACTAAACAAATTCCCATTAAATATACCCAAGCTAAAGCTTTCAACCTTTCATGTGTTTAATGCCCAATTTTGGTATATACAAGCGGATATTATTTTGACACCAATATTTTAACAACGCAATCTCTTAATATTTTGTTAATTTAAAAAAATTTCAAACACACAATTAATTAACAAGGTGCAGAAATGTCGGGTGTGCCAATTGTGTTTTCTTTTTAGCGTCATTAAAAAAATCAACCATCTTGTTTTCTCAATAAAAATCTTCCACCTTTGTGTGTACTGTTCATGAGTACCAACACCCTTGTTAGCAAAACCCCCCGCCCCCAAAAAAATGAAGAAAATGGAATATTAACCTTTGGAGTGTGAAGAGGGATCAAGGTTCTCAGAGTAGAGAGGAGTGTAACCCCTGTATTCCTTGCGTGACAAGCTCAATTTGTAGTTCAATGGAAATGTGAAGAACTTGGCGCTTTGTTGAAACGCTGAACTCAGAAGCTGGTCGTCAACGCCGTGGTTCACGAGGTAAAAGAATCCATAATCAACGCATGCCTATTCATCACTCATGAAATTCATTATCTTTATCAACGCATGTCAAGTGAGGGATGAAATTAACGGTTACCTGACGAATAGAGTTGGCGGTGGAGAGACGATCAGGTGAGGAAAGGTCTACCATAGGGAGCCTCAGCTTCGTCGCCATTACCAATTCTTATTTCTTTCTTTGTTGTTTCAGCAGTGGCGCTTACTCACTTCAGTGGGTTTGGTTCGGCCAGTAAAATCAGCCATTTATTTGTGTATAAATATGAATGGTTTAATTTATTTTTAATGTATATTTATATTTTAATATGTATTTTATATTTGTGATTAATTTTAATGACTGATTTTAATGTATACGTAGCATAAATAGAATTATAGATGTTCTATAGTAAGACATTTATATTTTTTTTTCAAAAAAATAAGAGAAAATATTGAAAAAATTATTCTAAAAAATCGTTAGGAAGATTTAATTATTAAAAAGGATCTTTAATATTAAAATTATTAAAAAGAATCAAATCTTTTTATAATATTTAAGAAGGCAAACTAAATTTTTTTATAAGAAGATAAATATATCTTTAATTATTTTTTAATTTATTTTTTATAATCTTTATGTTGATAAATCTTATTTCTCTTAAAATTTTAGTAATTTTTATTAATTATTTATTTATTTTTATTTATTTTTATTTATTTTTTTATTCCTTATAAAAATATTTGATTCTTCTTCTTAAATATTATAAAAAGATTTAGTCATTTTTAATAATTTTAGTATTAAAGGTCCTTTTTAATAATTAAATCTTTCTAACGGTCCTTTAGAATAATTTTTCCTTTAAAATTTGAAAGAGTATGAGATAATACTTAATTTGGTCTCTAATTCCCTAAATTTGCATGTAAGTTTTCATTTAGTCTCTAAAGTTTTAATTGTTTTTATTTAGTTTTCAAATTTTGTGAACATAACTCATATTAGTCCTTGAAACAATTTTCAACGTACAAACATTAACGGAACACTATCGTGAACAGTCGGATGCCATACTAAACTTTGTAAAATGACGGTGTTTTAGTTTTGGCACTCAAATAACCCAAAAACAACATCGTAAATGGTGTTTATTAAAATTTTACCTAACAAAATAAGTGATACGATGCCTTTTTGAGCTATTTAAATGCCAAAACCAAAACTGCACCATTTTACAAGTTCTAACGTGACATTCGATAGTCTATAACAACGCTCCATTAACATTTTTATACTAAAAATCGTCTTAGGGACTAATGCGAGGCACGTTTATTAACTTTAGAGACTAAATAGAGGCAATTGAAATCTCAAAAACTAAATTGAGACTCGCGTACAAGTTTAAAGACTAAATTGAATATTAACTCGATCTTTTTTAGATCGACAATGTGTACAATAGAAACCATCATCAAAATTAATTATTAGTATAAAATATAAAATAAATTCAATTAAATTAATCTAAATTAATAAAAATACTTACATAAAGTATATCTAAATTATATATTTCTTCTTTTTGTATTTTTCCTTTTATTTATGTTTTTTGTCCTGAGTTTTTTTGTCGTCATTCTTCTATTGCTATTATTATTATCACATTTTTTTATTTTTTCTCCTTCTCTATAGCGTTACGAAATATTTTTAATTTTTTTATTCTTCTTACGAAGATAAAACAAAAAAATTAAAATAAGAAGAAGATAAGTAAAAAAAAATAAAAAAGATGATGATAATGATGAAGAGGATCAAAAGAAAAAAAATTTTAAATTGTGTAAAATTTATCAAAAAATAATACTAAAATTTTTTGAATTTGACACATAAAATTTTTGAATGTTTATATCAAAATTTTTTAATGGTAACACTGACATTTTTTTTAACTAATTAAAAATGATCAAACATAAATAAATACGAAAATATCTTAAAAATAGCACCGAAATTTTTTAATTATGACACCGAAATTTTTTCGAACATATCTTCTTCTAGTACTTTTTTTTTTCTCTCAGCATCTTTTTTTTTATGTTTTGCTATTGATACAAATTCTTTTTTTATATTTTCTTATGGTTTACTTCCAGAATAGAAAATTTTATCTATATAAATTTATTTTAAAGTTGAATTGTTTACTTCTAAGTCTTAAATAATAAACTGTCTTGCAATGTGACGTGAAAATAAATTAAAAATATGTGTTTATCGTGATAAAATTTATATGTTTTATATAATAAATTTTGGTGTCATTTTTATTTTATTTAAAAAATTTTGGTGCATTATCATCATCATTTTTTTTGTGTTTTGTTTTTCTTTTTTATTCTTTTCCTTCATAAATTTTTTTAAAAGTATACAAACAAATAAATAAAACAAAGAAGATAAATAAGAACAAAAATAAAAAGAACGTATAAGATCAAGAAAAAAATGATGTTGACGATGATGTAAAAAAAAAGAAAATAAAAGAGATAAAAAAATTAAATGAGAGAAGAGGAAAGGATGAAGAGAAAAATAAATAAATAAATTAAAAAATAAATATAAATAAGTGTCGTTAAGGGTCAATATGCTCTGTTAGAATTTCTAACTTAATAGAATTCTTGTGTCGTCAAAGTCAACGTTTTCTACACATACCATAGTTTTATTCTTAACTCAGAGTCATCATACAACGCAGGTTCTTCTGTATCTTTTTTTCTTGACATTACCTTCCAGAATCATGGCAGAAAGTGGAGGGAATTAATTAGCTCCGTTCCTTTGAGTAACGAAGAGAGTGATGATGTAATACAATTGTCAGAGGAGGATATAAAGGGGACTATTTATAATTGCATTAAAAGTCTAGTTGAAAGATTTTTTAGCTAATAAATCCTTTTCAACCGGAACCATGGATAGGTCGCTTAAAGAAATTTGGGAGAGGCCAGTAAAAAGGGGATATGCATTGGAGAACAATTAATCAATGAGATAACAATATGAACCCAATTTTGGGGCTTCTTGAAACCTTTAAGATGTTGGAGGTTGCTCGAAAGATTGGTGAAGGGCTCGTTCAGGTGATGGATGTGAGATTGTTTGATGTTAAAGGGAGAGAGACACGTATCATCAAAGCAAGGGTGGTTATTGATGGAAATCAAGCTGTAAAAGACTCTCTTAAAGTCGCTGGTCCTGACAAGTCTTCAATTAGAGTGGCGGTTCGGTATGAAAGGCTAGGGACGGTATGTACGTACTATGTAACTATAGGTTATGACCATAAAATATGTGTTATATTTTTGGAGAATATAAAGAAAAATAGGTTAAGGGAGGATAAGATAGGAGAACGGATAAGAGCTGATCAAATTGGTATAAGGATGGAGACAAAAGAGGATGAAGGGGGAAAGGGAGAAAAGAGCTTTCAAGCGGGTCATCCCCTTCCCAGAAGAAACTGCTCCCAAACTACATGGTAAATGAGTTTTAAACTTGAGTGTCAAAGACAAAAAAAAGTACGATCAAGTAGTCAAGAGTCTCACCAGGAATAAAAGATGTGATGAGAAAAATGAGAACAATAGGAGTATAAAGGATGCTATGGTTATAAGCTCGAATCAGATTCAGTTAGGAGGAACAAGTAGTTCCAAACGAAGCATGCTAACACAGGGGTCCTAACTTAAAACTGCATGCCAAGTACTCCTACTGCTGAATACTCCATCAAATATAGAAGATTGAAACAGATGACTAGATCAAACCATGGAGGGATGGAAATGCTGTCCAAGACTAAAAGAAGGGAAAAAATAAACTAGAGATAGTTTCAGAATCATTAACTAAAGGAGTTGTTGGAGATATGGATCAAAAGATGGCGGAGGGTGTCAGCACTTTAGTGGCACCCATGCACTATAAGAGTCCTAATGTAGAACTGTTGGGGTTTGGAGAGACCTTTGACACTTTTATCTATAAAACTAAAAACCAATCTCGAATGATAGAACATAAAGTCAGATCATGCAGATATCAAAGTTTCACATTAGTGGTCCCGAATGAAACATTAGGAGGAATGGCTCTAGCATGAAAAGATCATGTGGAGGTACACATTCTATTTCAAAACTCTTTTTCAATAATTGCTTCGGTTAAAGATGAGAATAAGAATGTGAGTTGGGGGTTGGTTGGAGTTTATTTAAGCACTAATGAGCTGACTCAAATAAATCAATTCGAAGAACACTCTTTTCGACTTTTAGTAATATGAAGTTAGCTTTATAATTTTGGATGACTTTACAAATTATGGAGAAAATAAGGGAGTGAATATGAGGTCTGATACCTCTATTGAAAATTTTAATGGTTTTATTGACGATAATCAATTGGTTGATCTTGGGATGATAGGACAGTATTTCACATGGTCAAATAGAAGGGCTAGAGAGGTATTAATTAGGGAGAGACTTGATCGTTTTATGGCTGGAATGACTTAGAGGGAGACTTATGTAGATGTGATGGTAAGAAGATTATCGAAGAATAGCTCAGATCACGCTCCACTCTTACTTGATTCAAATCCTCCAAGATGGTCTACTAAAAGAATATTTAAATTTCAGGAGTGGTGTGAGATGGAGGATATAAGAGCATTGATAGCGAAAGTTTAGAGTATAGAAGTTAATGGCTCACCTATGTACATTTTGGTACAAAAATTGAAGTGTTGTAAACACCGTCTAGTGCAGTGGCAGCAGCATAACAAATCCAACTCTAAGAAGGTAATTGAAGAACTAAATCTTAGGTTAAAACATTTGAGGACAACGGATAATTTTAGTGGGCTAGAGGTGTTAGAGGTAGAGAAAAAATTAAAAGAGGAGCTATCAAAAAAAGAAAGTTTTTGGAAGAAAATCAAGATGTAAGTGGCTGAAAGAAGGGGATAGTAACACAAAATTCTTTCATTAGAAGTTTCAAGCTAAAAACTAAAAAAATAAAATTTGGAGACTAGTTTGGAATGATGGTGAGATGACTTCAGATCCACAAAATTTTCTTCTGGTGGCAGAAAATTATTTCAAGAAAATATTTTAATCTTCTAACCCATTCTAACCTGGTGACATATTCAACGATTTTAGTCCTCCGATTACAGCTTTTATGAACCGGAGGCTAATGAGACCAATCTCTATGGAGAAAATCAAGAGATCAATTTTTAGCGTTTGTACTCAAGGTATTTCAGGTGAGGATGGCTATACAGCACAATTTTTTTAGTTTTATTGGGACATTATGGGTGGTGATATTTTTAAGGCAGTTCATAGCTTCTTTAGTGGAGGTAAAATATTCAAGACGTTTCACCATATATAGATTTGCTTGATCCCTAAAAATTTAGATGCCAGAGACATGTCACAAGTTAGACCTATTAGCTTATCCTGAGTCTTTTATAAGATTATTTCCAAAATTCTAGTACATAAACTTCAGGAGTTTATAAATAATTTAATAAGTCCAAACCAGAGTGTGTTTTTAAAGGATAGATTAATTTCTAACAATATTCTAATAACTTATGTATGTATGTAATACCTCAAAACTAAGAGGTGTAGATTGAAATGTAAAATGGCTATTAAACTATATATGAGTAAAGCATATGATAAAGTTGAGTGGAATTTTTTATGGTTCATCATAGAGAAAATGAATTTTGGAACCAGATGGATTTCTTGGATCAAAGAATTAGTCACTACTGTTTCTTACTCTGTTCTTGTGGAAGGTCAACCTTATGACTTTTTTAAGCCAACAAGGGGTATTCGGCAAGGAAATCCCTTATCACCTTATTTATTTCTATTCTGTGCAGAAGGATTATCCTATCTATTACACAAGGTATAATAAAATAGGTCTATTTAGGGAATTTAGATTCACAAAAAGTCTCCAACAGTTAATCATCTTCTCTTTGCTGACAACTCTATCTTATTTGGGAAGGCTAATGAGAAATTATGCAACAATATCCTATCTCTACTCAATGAATATGAGATGCTTAGCAAGTAGAAAGTTAACTTGCTAGAAGACAACAGCTAGCAGAGTTACTTAACATAGAGCATGTGGGAGCCTAAGATAAATATCAAGGCCTTCTATCCATTATTCAGAGATATAAAAAGACTATATTCGGTGTAATAAATGATAAAGTTTAGAAAAGAGTTCAGGTTTGGAAGAAAAATTTGTTATCAGCAAGTAGCAGACATGTTTTAATCAAAGTTGTCGGAGAAGCTATTCCAATATATACACTTTCATATTTCAAGCTTCTAGATTCTCTAGTGGAAGAAATACACAGAATTCTAAGACAGTTTTGATGGGGTCAGAAGAGAATGGAGAGAAAGATGGCTTGGGTTAGTTGAAATTGTATGACTAGACCCAAAAAGAAAGGCGGATTGGGATTCAAGGATCTCAGAGCCCAAAACCTAGCCTTGTTGGGTAAACAATTTTGGTGAATTACTACTAAGCCTAATTCGTTACTTGTGCGTATGCTCAAAGGAAAATACTATAGACACACTAACCCCCTTTTGGCAGATAAAGAAAACTAACCTTTCTGGGGTTGGCAAATACTACTGGAGGAAAGAAAAGTGGTAGAAAAGAGTTTGAGATGGAGTATAAGATCTGACACAAATATTCGTATCTGGGAGGACCCATGGTTATCCTCACCCTATCTTTTTAGACTCAGTAACAACAACAATCTAGTAATAGACATCAATTGGGTACATAGTTCACTTACAGTGAATGGAAGATGGAATAAAGAGCTAGTTGAAGCAGTTTTTTTTTTTTCTGACTTCAGTTCGCGAATTCTCTCCCTGCCACTGAACGACGATGGTGAGGATAAGCTTGAATGTGCCTGGAACAAAAGAAAGTAGTACGATGTGGTCTCGGGATACTGGGTGGCTTATGATTTTTTTCATGTGCCAGTTGAGCACCTTCCAACGGTGATGAAGAATTCAACGCTCTAAAAATCAATTTGGGGGGTTAAAAGTACCATCCAAAATAAAAAAATTTATGTGGAGAGTAGCCCATGAAAAATTACATGTACTCAATTTGATCAACCAGAGAATCTCAGATACTTCAGCAATAGGCCCAAGATGCAGAAATGATAACGAAACAATCCTTTACGCCTTGGTGCAATGTAATCCCACTCCTGATATTCGGTCTACTTCTCCTTTTGTGAATACTATAGTGCAAAATAGAACCATGGAGTTTATAGTCTGGTGACAAACGACAAGTAGAGGCATTGGAAGAGGACAATCTTCTATCATTATCATTATCATTATCATTATCATTATCATTATCATTAACACTAATGGGACCCATTATCTTATTAATTCATTCACTATTATGTGGTTTTATGACTATAAATGTCGTTAACAAATATTTTAGAACATTACTTAACATGTTTAATAAAAATAAAAAAGTATGAAAATCAAATAATTAAAATTTTTAATAAGCTAGATGTTAAAAATAAAATTTAACTACTATATATTTTAAAGGT
>NC_029785.2:42414647-42421926 GCF_000816755.2 Arachis ipaensis | reverse complement strand
TAAATTTGTATACTTTAAAAAAATTTTCAATTAATAATATTACATATATATTCAGTATTAATATTAACTTATTAAGTAAACAAAAAGAAAAATTATTATCTCATTGAGTGTGATGACCGATGATAATTACCAATTATTAATTTCACGTGGATAAATGATTGATTCTGGCTTATATTTTTTCAACAATAATTCTAGGTTAGGTTCTAGGCTTCTTGCAGGGTAACTAAGCCCCGCTTGAAAAGCGTTAGTTGGGATTATATTAGCTGTACTGCAACAATTCTTAATAAATCTAATGTTAGATTGTATTACATTATGTTATATTACGAGTAAATAGTCAAATTGGTTCCTAAAAGTTTACTCGATCTTCGAATTGGTCTCCAAAAAATTAAATTAATCAGAATTGTTCCCAAAAGATTTAAAAATAGTCACGCTAGTCCTTTTGTCTCCTTTCCGTTCATTCCATCAGTAACGACATTAAATCTTGCTTATATGGCAGTTAGTGTGTCATATCAGCATGACAGGTTGGTGCAGAATGGCTGATGACAAGATATGTTTAGAGATTTATGTCAAATTAGTCCTAGAGAGAATAAACTTTAATCCCTTCTTCTTGTTAAATGCCATTGTTGTTGTAGCAACAAATTGATTATGCAGAGGCCAAAATTGTTGTTGAACTGCATCATCGGTAGCGTAATTGGGGGTCGTAGTCGGCCACTGTCGGAATCACACGGAAGTAATGCTTCGAGCTCTTCGCCGCGATTATGGAGGAAGAACATGGATCAAGTGTGTTTTTGTGGGTTAAAGACAATGATTAAGAAATCTAGGACAGTAGAGAATCCAGATAAATTGTTCTATGTTTGTCCAAGATACCAGGTGAGTTATGAATATAGTCTTCTTCAACCTCTTAGTTATTTGTGTGGGGTTTTGAGATTTTTGTAACCTAATATTTTGCAGAAGGGCAGCCACTGCAATTACTTTAGGTGGGCTGAGAATGATAAGTATGAAGGATTAGATGGTGCAAAGGGAGATGGTAAAACTGATGCAAAAATGGAGAGTAATCTTATTGTCTTGAAGCATAACCTATCATGAAAAATGATGAGTTTAGAAGCTGAAGATAGAGCACTTAGGATACAACTGTATTTTGGATTAATAGTTATGATTGTGGTGGTTATGATTATGTGTATGTTCTTTAGTGCCAAGTGAAACAATAATGATCAAATTGTGGATGTTGTGAACCTTGTTAGTTTGCTCTTATTGTATATGAACAAACTTTTGAGTAAACCTTTTGATATGCCATGTTCATCTTAATTTAGTAATACAAAAGCTTCAACATGCACTATTTTTCTTGATCATAACATAATTTCAGCAAATCACAAAAAATAGAATTAAAATGAAGTGAAATAGGATTAGCATAATGTAACAATGGTCTACCAGTTATCATTATTTCAAATTCAAATAACAACAGTGTTTTAAGACGATAATAACATAAAAGTAGTGTAGATAGTCAAAAGGGTAAGCTCAAAAAGCCTAACATCAATTTGTACTAAGACTATTCTTACCTAAAGGACTATACAAAAAACAGAGCTATCCAATATGCCACAACTACCACATTGTTTACAAATGGAAAATTTTGGCCCTGACAAAATGGCAAATACTAACTGCCCTATATATCATGTCTTCAAGTCTTCAAGTCATTCCTTGTCTTTTTTTCTGGGAGGTTTGAACCCCGGAGTTGGAACAAATGTCATGAAGCTAGCAAGCTTCTTGAATGTTACGGAGCTACTACTTTTGATGATTTCAACAGATACAGCAACTGGTCTCGGAGCAACAGGTTTTGAAGAGACATTTTCCTTTGCCCTGGCCTTGATGACATGGATTTATTGGTGGTGGAACAGGTGTAGGAGAACTAGTTTTCTCTCATAGTTCTTGTTCCTTGATGGGATTCACATTGTATTGATACGTTCTTCTGTACGCCTCCATTATCAACCATTCATGGCAATACTCCTCAAACCTCTAATCATTTTTTTTGAATGGCCAAGATCACGTGCATACAAGACATTCTTATCAAAATACAAAAACAAATATAATCAGTGAAGTATCAAATAAGGCATTTATCCACAAATTGAAATGAGTTAGGAGTTGAACCTGTTAATTGCCAAAACCTACAGGAGCAAGTACGGTTACCCAAGTCTACCACCATATTAGTTGGCCATCCTTGAACTTCATACAAGACCTTTTTGTCATCATCAGACCGGTGAAGAGATGGTGCGCGTGTACACAAATTCCACACTGTTCGTACAGCAGCAGTACCAGCAAGTGCACTGGGTCGTCCAAGTAATACTTGAGCGAGTCAGGATCGATCCCACGAGGATTGTGGCTTGAAGCAAGCAATGGTTGTCTTGCAGGTCTTAGTCAGGTGGAATCAGAAGGAGTTGGATTATAATATGTAAACCTTGAATGATTATATGTCATAAATATTTGGATGTTAAGTAGAAATAAGGATAGGAATAGAGTTGAGAGTCGGAGTTGCTTTGTCTTTCTGAATGAACTCTGGTATTACTATCTTCCTTGCTTGTGAATGATCTTCTTCTATGGTAGGCTATAAGTGATCAAAGCCATTGCCCGTGGTCATTAATCTCCTCTGCTACAGATCAAACGCCATTACCCGTGGTCATTCAATCTGACGGAGGGTGAAGCTCTAGCAAATCATTCTCTTGGCAATCCTACTTAAAACGCCACAGACAAGGTCGAATCTTCCGGATCCGAGAACGCTGCTTCTTTGGAGTCTAGCCTATACCATGGAGACCCTAATATCCCCGAAAATTGACTGAACTGGTGTCTCGAGAAGTCCCCAACGAAGTCGTGGATTAACCGTCTGAGAGATCTATAAACATAGCTGTTGGCTCGTGCTTTCCTTCGAAGTATTCACACGAACCCAAGTAGACGCGGGTGTTTGTCAGGCATATTCATCTTAATGTGATGAACAGAGCTAATTTGTCAGATCATCCTATTCACTACGTTGAAGATCGGATATACATCTTAGAGATAGATCAAACACGGATCGAAGAAGAAATAGTAATACTTTTATTAATTCAGAGGACTCAGCAGGGCTCCTCCCCTCAACCTAGGAGGTTTAGAAACTCATACTAAAATAAAATACAATGATGATATGGGAAAAGGTGACTCAAAGTGTCTCTCCCCTCTTGAATTACATAAATAAAATCCCTTAAATACTAAACAAATGACTAGTAAGGGTAAAACAGTCTATTTAGTGCTAAAATTCACTTCTGGAGCCCACTTGATGAGTACTTGGGCTGAGTTTTGATGAGATCCATGTGCCTTGGGGTCTCTTGGATGTTGAACTCCAGCTTGGAATCCCTTTCTGGCGCTGGACGCCAGAACTGGTCAGATGGCTGGCGTTGAATGCCAGTTTTGGGGCTCATAATCCAAAGCAAAGTATAGACTATTATATATTGCTGGAAAGCTCTAGAAGTCAGATTTTCAGAGCCGTTGAGAGCGCTCTATTTGAACTTCTGTAGCTCTAGAAAATCCCTTCTGAATGCAGGCAGGTCAGATCCGGACAGCATCTGCAGTGTTTTCTCTGTCTCTGAATCAGATTTCTGCTCCAACTCCTCAATTTCAGCCAGAAAATACCTGAAATTGCCCAAAAACACAAAAACTAATAGTAGAGTAAAAAAATATAAATTTAACACTAAAACCTATAAAAAATCAATAAAGACTAAACAAAAACTACTAAAAACTATATGAAAATGATGTCAAAAAGCGTATAAAATATCCGCTCATCAAAAGACCAGTTTCTAGTTAACTTGATCAGAGACTCAAGCCTACTTTCAGTCAGTTAAGTCCTTAAAAGAATCATCATTAAATCAATTCAGTTCTAACAAGATACATCATTAAATCAGAACGGTACCAAATAATTAAATCACAAGTCAAATTAGTCCTCACTTTCTGCATGTCTGAGATGAAACACAAGTTCTTTGCTTCATAGTCTCCCAAATATGAGAGAAACAGTTCCAAAAATTATTTTCAATTGTCTTTATTCTCCACATCCACTATAGCATATGCAATCACAAAAATGTGATTGTTTGCATCTTGGCCACATACAGTGAGAAGCTATCCTCCATGTAAGGTTTTCAAGAATGCTCCATCTAACTCTATTAATGGCTTACACCCTGCCTTGAAACCCTTTTTATAAGCATCAAGATAGACATAGAATCTCTCGAATTGAGGTGGATTATTAGTGATGGGAATGACACCCACTTGGACAATGGAACCTGGATTGGCAGTAAGCAATTCATGTGCATAATCCCATATCAACCCATGCTGTGCAACCTCATCCCCTTCAAATATCTTCCTAGCTTTCTTAAGAGTTCTGGTTATACATGTGCTATTCAGCTTGACATTGCACTTCCAAACAAAACACTCATACACCTCCCTATGCTTCATTTTTGGGTGCTTCCTTAGTTTTGGATACAACTTATTCACAGTCCATTCCTGAGTTGCAGCTCTATTTTTTCACTTTCTTGCACAAGTGTGATTGTCAACTAATGTTTTTATCTACCATGAACTATCACTTGGGTTGTGTGCACAATATACTACCCAAGGACAGTCCTCACTTTTACAAACAGCACTCACTCTAACCTTGTCATTCTTAGTGAACCTTATATTCTTACCCATTGAAAAGTATAATCCCTAGTGACAGCCATAAAATATTTTTTGGACTTAAAGACCATGCTTACCTCAAATTTTAGATCACCAAATTTGGCCTTATCATTATACTATGGATGCAGAGCTAGACCCTCGTTCTTAGAGTCTAACTTTTGATCAGAATCTTCTGACTGCCATTCATCTCCCTCTGATGATCCTTCATATAATAAATCATCATCTGAATCCAAAATTACATCAATTCACCATAAAATTATAATACAAGCAATTAATTTACAAAGATCTATAATACATCAAGTAGCTACCCACACAACGAATTCATACATAGTTAAATAAAGAATACATGCATCAGAGCTTTCATCAGATTTAATATCCTCATAGTTGGACTCATCAGTGTCAATAGCTTTGTCCCTTTCTCTATCAGCAGCAGGCCTATGCTTCTCTCTAAGATCCAATTTCTCAGCTCTTGAAGACTGTCGTCCATCAACTCCACTATCACTGTGACTACTGTATATAGAATCTCCTACACTTTTTGGAGGCTTGTACAAACTGTCTTCAGAACTCTCATATGAATCATGAGAGTCACTATCATTATCAACTGGGGTTGTCTTAACTTGCCTTCCGGATCTTGTTTTGCTTGTATCTTTGACCTTCTGGTTGATGTTATTGGCTGGTGTAGGATTGGCAAAAACTTTAGCAGCCTGGGGTTTGGTCCAAGGCTTGGGCTGATGAATGGGCTTACGTCTGGGCTTATGTGTGGGCTAAGATTCGGGTTGAGGAGTGGGCTGATGTGTGGACTGAGGTTTGGGTTGAGGTGTGGGCTGAGGAGTAGGCTGAGGTGTGGGCTTAGGTTTGGGTTGAGGTGTGGGCTGAGGTGAAGGTAACTTGTGGGCTAAGAATTGTTCCTTTTTAGCTGAGGAGATTTTTTTGTGGTCTTACAATCTGATTGAGACATTGCTTCATTGTGGTCCTTATTCAGTTCTTCTAGAGGTTCAGGGATGGCCTACTGCATAAATTCAGGGATGGTTGGCAATTGTTGTACATCATCATCATCCTCGCTCATGCAGTTAACCATGTGTGGTTTAGAAACTACATGCTCAAAATAGATGTTTATGAGGTGATGATTCCTCCTATAGTCCTTAACCAATGCCAACAGATCAGCATAATTTTCTAGCCTCCTTAAGCCATCATCAAGACGTGTTCCAGGAACCTTCCACAAGCATTGTTCATCTATGCATATCCTAACTCCTTATAATATCCCTTCACAAAAAATACATCTAGAGTGTCTTCTTCTACACCCATTAATATTTAAGTATTATCTGGTTCATAAAACAGATATCCTAATTCATCTTTTTTGAACTTTCCACCATGGTGAAATACAAAGGTCATAGGGGAGACCTTCCATCTGCAACCAAAACAGCAACACACTAAACTATTGAAATTTTTTTTCAAAATCAAGTAAAGCAGAGTCATCATCAACTACAAAAATGAAAATAAAACACATACATGCAGCTATATAGAGCACAAACATTGTTCTCAAATATCAGAAAATAGAGTCATTCATGGGTCACAACGTAATCCCTAAACCTGAACATATTTTCCAAACCCTAACATTACAAATAGTAACAATGGATTTTCAATGATCACAAAAATACATTAATGAGGAGACAAAACCACAATCACTCTCTGAAAATAACGAAAAAAAAAGGTAACCTACCTCTCACGCAAGGTGATAGTGTGCCCTCTTCACTTGACCAATATTGTCACAAAACTGTCACCTTTAACTCCAATACAATGTCGTTGTCAGTCTACGCTGATGGTCGCCATTCAATGCTTTGTCTTTATGGAGGTGAGAACCAAAGATGAAGGATAGGATTAGAGATATGTTTTGTTTTGAGAAGAAGGATGGAATGGACGGTCATGAAACAGGGTTGGAAAATGAAGCGTTGTAAGGGGTGACCAAAGAAAACGACGATGTTGAAGCTTTTGCTGACATGTCACACTAACGGCCAGGTAAGCAAATGGTAACGTCGTTAGTCAAATAATAGACGGAAGGACTA
This sequence comes from Arachis ipaensis, assembly GCF_000816755.2. Taxonomy (NCBI): domain Eukaryota; kingdom Viridiplantae; phylum Streptophyta; class Magnoliopsida; order Fabales; family Fabaceae; genus Arachis; species Arachis ipaensis. The sequence goes on along the minus strand of NC_029785.2, from coordinate 42,415,183 downwards.
ACGTGACCATTTTTAAATCTTTTGGGGATAATTTTGATTAATTTAAACTTTCAAGGACCAATTTGGAGATTGGATAATCTTTTAGGGACCAATTTGACTATTTACTCGTTATATTATATTATATATTATGACTTTAATTTTGGTATCTAGGATAAAATATTTTATATAATTATTTAATTATATTTATTTTCTAAATGATTATTCACATTATTAATACACAAAAGTTTTAATTATCTTGTCGTTCTTTATAGTTTTACTGAATTTTCAATTAGATCCTTATATATTTTTTCTTTTCAATTGGATTCCTATACCATTTTAGATTTTATAATTAAATCCTTACCATAACAAAAACATTAGAATTAACGAAATATTTGTGACTGAATATTCCATTTTGTTTAATAAAATATTCTATTAGGTCTAATAGTATATGGATCCAATTGAAAAAAATGTGTAATATCTAATTAAAAATTTGGTGAAACCATAGAAATTGGCAGAGTAATTAAACCTATAAAAATAGTTATTTTTCATTGATATAG
>NC_029785.2:42389811-42414602 GCF_000816755.2 Arachis ipaensis | reverse complement strand
ATATACATATAAAATTATTATATATTAATACTGTATTAAAATTAAATTCATATACCATTATTTAAAATTTATTAATAAAAAGATTTTAGTGGACAACTCTATGTATTAGTATTAAGTTAACTATAATTTTTTTTGGTATACAAGTTAACTATAATTAAATGTACGTAACAATGACAAATATTAAGTTATTCAAAAGGTGCCTTTTGTGATGGCTAGTTACGATCTATGGCTACTATGGTTATGGAAGCATGACTTGTGATGATACGAATTGACTGACGAGTTGGACCATAGGATTCTAAGTTCAAAGGACGTAACTCTCCTAATGAGGACGGTAATTATAAATGTCCGTGCTTAACCTTGTCATTTAGTTAAACTTGTACAAAAATAAAGAAAATTACTTGTGAAAATTAAATTAAGCAAAGTAGTGATGAAAAAAAAATTTATGAAAGAAGTAAATTTATTTTAAAGAAAATGAAAATTAGAAATATCATGAATAAAACTTAAGCAGTAGAAAGAGACCCTGAACGCTGGCTTTCATGGAAGAAAACTTAAGGTTTTAACCGTCACCCGCGTAGGCGACGAGCTTGTTCTGATAGAAATTTTCTGGCTGTGGTGAAGGAGGACCTTTTGGCAATAGTATGAGCTAGTTTTGTCAAGCATGGTTAGTAATATGTTGAACTCTCGATTTATAGAGATTAGGAATTTGTTTTGTAAATGAAAAGCAATTTGGAAGGAGACTTTGAGTTTTTAGGCCATTAGACGAAGAGTGGAGATCAAACTCCAGAGATGAGGAGCAGGAGACAGATGGGCTCGATGTACCAGCGTCAGGGTTTTTTTTTCTAATATTAAATAAAAAAATAATTAATTCCTAAAACAAGAAATTTCAACTTTATTTTCAAAAATATGATTTTTTTTGTAATTAGGTCAAGTTCGTTGCACCCTCGACGAGCTCTAGGTTGAGTTCGACAGATAAACTCCGATTTTGTGGTTTATATTGTACTTAATTTGAGGGATTTTATCACCTTTTCCCACATTTATTCAATGAAATAGCATGGTTTTGCAATTCTCCCTTGATTTGTGCTTAAATGTGAAAACATGCTTTTTAGGCCTTAAAATAGCTAAATTCAATTTACTTTAATTCCATTCGATGCCTTGATATATTTTTTGAGTGATTTCAGGTCTATAAGGCAAGTATTGGATGGAAGAAGTGAGGAGAAAAGCATGCAAAGTGGGAGAACTCATGAAGAAATGAAGGAACCGTAAAGCTGTCAAGCCTGAACTCTTCGCACTCAATCGATCATAACTTGAGCTACAGAGGTCCAAATGAAGCGGTTCCAGTTGCGTTGGAAAGCTAACATCCGGGGCTTTAAAATGATATAAAATTTGCTATATGTTGCTTTGCGTTCAGGGGCGCGCACGTGCCATGTATGCGTGCGCGCCGATGCTACTCGTGGCCCACTAAAGTGAATTCGCCCCCAGCGATTTCTGAAGCACTTTGGGCCCAACCCAACTGATTTCTGATACTATTTCATGTAGAATTCAAGCTTGGGCAAGGTGGGAGCAATTTTTTGGTAGTATAGCATCATGTAGGTTAGTTTCTAGAGAGAGAAGCTCCATCTTCTCTCTAGAATTAGGTTAGGTTAATTTCTCCTAGATCTAGGTTCAATCTCATCTTTTCATCTTGTTTCCTTTACAATTTCTTGTTCTACTACTCTATTCTTCTTAGTTCTCTTGTCAATTTTAATTTTATGTCTCTTTTAAGTTTATAAATATTCATGTTGGATCTTGTTTACATTTAATGAAATTTAATGTTTGATGTTCTTTCATTGATGATTTGAGTTGTTGATTTATTTTTCTTGCAATTGATAGTTGGTAGATTTTACTATTTCTTGCACATTTACCATGCTTTCCTTTTATGCCTTCCAAGTATTTGACAAAATGTTTGGTTGGGCTTTAGAGTAGCTTTTGAGCATTCTTGGCTTGGGAAGAGTAATTGGGCAATCTTGAGTCATTAATACCCAATTTACATTGGTGATTTAGAGTTGTTAGTTAATATCATTTTTAATGATGCTAATCTTTTGCTAATTCAATTAGTGAGTTGATTAGGATGTTTGATTTGAGATTAACTAGTCTTGTTTGACTTTCTCTCATAGAAGATAACTTACACCTTCTTCCAATGTTGGAGGTGACGAAATGAGATAGATTCTTGTTAATTGTGATATGATTGATTAGTCTTGTTTGACATTCTCCCTATGTGAAGATAACATGATACCTTCTTCCATTTGTTGGAGTTGACTAAATAAGATGAATTAATCATTGTATGACTAGGATAGAAAGCCTATGATCTCAAACCTTGCCATGAATGTCTCTCTTTATTAATTACTTTCTTTAATTGTTATTTTTACTTTTCTTGTCATTTATTTTATTGTCCGCTTATCAAATCAACCCCCCATCTTTATAGCCAATAATTGACCACTTCGTTGCCATTCCTTGTGAGACAACCCGGAGTCTAAATACTTCAGTTATAAATTCATTGGAGTTTGTACTTATGACAACTTAAATTTTTTATTGGGAGGATTATTTGTTGGTGTAGAACCAAGGTTCTGAAAACTGGACAGGACCGGACGATTCGACCGGTTTAACCGCAAATCGGCGACGCAAACGGTCCGTTCCTCCTGTAGAAACCGTTCTGAGAAGAACCGCTGAAGAACCGGTGAACCGACCAAAAACCGGCCGGTTGGGCCGAATCGGTGACCGGCCGGTTCTGCATAAACGACGCTGTTTTATAGTTTTTTAGAAAAAACCCTTAACCCGACCCGACCCGCTCATGGAGCACCCTCCTTTCTTCTCCCGACCCCATTTTCATGATTCATTTGATTCTGAATCATCTCACAGTGAGAGAAGAGTGAACCCTAGCCGCCGTGAACCCTAGCCGCCCAGTCGCCCTCCTTTGTCGCCCGGTCTCAGGTCATCAGCGGCACCGCGTCGCCTGGTCCTCAGCCCAAGTAACCTTCCATCTTTGCCTGGTTCCCTGCCCAGTAGCCCTCCATCTCCATCGTCTTCATCTTCTCAACACCAGCAGGCAGTAGTCCTCTCATCGTCTTCATCGTCACGCGGTCTTCAACAGTCAACACCAGTAGCCCTCCGTCGACCCCAGGTGAGTGACTCGTCCTCTACTCATCTTCTCTGTTCTTCGCCTCTGTGAACTTCCTCTGTGAAATTGATACTCTGTGAACTTCGACTTCCTCTGTGAACTCAGATTTTAGTTTAATTGTGAATTTCCTTTGTTTGTTGGTTAACATGACTATCAAAAAATCTGTTTGTTGGTTAGCATGAGAAATAAATAATCTGTTTGTTGGTTAGCAGATTTCTGCTTGTTGGTTAGGGTGAGAAATAAATAATCTGAAAATTAACTGGCTGGTCTTCTATTTTGCAGCTCAATTTCTGTTTGTTGCTCAATTTCTGTTTGTAGCTCAATTTCTGTTCGTTCCTCTGCTCAAATTTGTTACTCTGTTTTTGTAAATAAGCTGAAATTTGTTGCTCAATTTCTGTTTGTAGCTCAATTTCTATTCGTTTCTCTGCTCAAATTTGTTACTCTATTTTTGTAAATAAGCTGAAATTTGTTGCTCAATTTCTGTTTGTAGCTTAATTTCTGTTCGTTCATTTGCTCAAATTTGTTACTCTGTTTTGTAAATAAGCTGAAATTTGTTGCTCAATTTCTGTTCGTTCCTTTGCTAAATAAGCTGAAATTTGTTACTCTGTTTTGTACTTTGTTAATACTGGAAACTTACTCGGTTTCGCATAATTATTGACTGGCTGAATTGCTAGGCAGAATTGCTGTAGGAAGAATTGTTAATGTTCATTGTGTAGGCAGAATTGTTAATGTTTATTGCTGTGGCTATTTTTAATTTCATATATGTTTTATTAATTTCAGTTATGGAAGATAGTATTAATCAAGAAGCAACTACTGATAACAATGCTTCTAATGATTAGGTGAGTATAGTATATTTAGTTTCTAATGATTTATTAGAATGTTGTTAGTTTATAATATAATGATAACATGTCTATTTTATTAGGTGAAATTGATACTGATTTATATCAAAGTGGCGGTGGTAGTAGTGGTCTTTATGCTGCATCTCTTGATTCTTCTGCTGAACAGGGTGGGAATAAAGGTGAAAATCATCCCACCGAAGCAGATTTGCAACAAGTTCTTGAGGATTTTGATGATTGATAAACCATATAGTTAGGATTTAATATTTAGATATGCTTTTATTACTATTTAACTTTTGAGTTTGGATTTTGATAAGATCATATGTATTTGGTTGATGATATTTTATGTAGTGTTTTAAATTTTGAAGATATTTTAAGATTTATATCAGACTATAATTATATTTTAGGATGTGTATTTATAATTTATTTATTATTCTATTCTAAAACGGTTTTTTCGGTTGAACCATCGGTTGAACCAGTTAGACCAATGAACCAGTGAACCAGTGACTAGAGTGGTTTGATAACCGGTCCAGTTTTCTGAACTTTGTGTAGAACTATACTTGCACCGAGAATTCATTTTGTGTGAAATTCTATACCGACACGACAATTTTCTTAAATCAAAATGGCGCCGTTGCCGGGGAGTTGCAATGGTGTTACATTATTGGCTATTGTGAATATGTGAATATGTTTGTCTTTTGCTTGTTTGTCAGCTTTTGTTAGGCTTAGCACTTGTTGCTTATTTTTGTAGCTTTTGTTTTTATTTGTTATTATGAATTCTCATCCCTTTGACTTTGAGTTTGGCTCAATTTATGTTGTAGGAAATGAGAACTATAATGACAATATGCATCAAGGATGGAACAATCAAAGGTGGTAGGAGCCTCAAAGGATTGATCACCCTTCTTGGCAACAACAACCTCCAGATTCTTATGGGTATAATCCTAATCCTAATGCATATCAATCTAATGGATGTGGTGACCCTTATTGTGATTGTCAACAACCACCACCACATGCCTATGAACCACCCCTCAACATGGTTTTGAACCACCTTACTCACAAGCCCCATACCACCAAACACCCCCATATGGCCTTAATCCTTATCCACCATACCAACTACCTTGTGAACCATATGAACCATATGAAGAACCACCCCAATTCCACCACCAATACCCTCAAGAACCACCACCTCCATATTATCACCAAGATGAATCACCTCCCATGTATGATAACTTTCAACCACATAATGAATTTCCCTTTCCACCACAACCCTCCATGGAAGAACACCCATATCCATCCATCCAAGAGCCAATGGATCGTCTCAAGGAAGCAATGGATCGGCTTCAAGCAATAATCCATCAAAAGGAGCAAGAGGAAGCCCAAAAGAATTATGAAGCTATCGAGGCTAACCTTGCCAAAATTAAAGCCAACTTGGACTCATGGAACTCATGCAACAAGCAAAGCATCTCCACGGATGAATGTGAGAAATCAACCAAAGAAAGGAGTATGAAGGAGATTTCAGAATCTCAACATGAGGACAAGGAGATGGGGTATGTTCTGCAACAAGTGGAGGAGGAAGAGATTGTTGAAAAAGAAGAAGTGGTTGAAGAGTTAGAGGAAGTTGAACAAGAGGCGGATTTCAAACTTGAGAGCACTTCCACACCAAGTGACATTGTTGATGATTTTGTGGAAGTTGTTGAACCTTTCTTCCAATGAGCTTGAATTTGGTGTTGAGGAGGATAATGCGCAACCTCCTAAGCATATAATGAATGATGAAGAATTGGAAGAAGGTGAGCAAATAACAAATCTTTCTCTTGGAGATGAGCCCACACTAACACACGATCCTTTGGTATTTGAGGAATCTTCTCCTCTTGAAATTGAGGTGGATGTTGAGACAAGTTCTACATTACCTCCAAGTTGTGATATGAAGAATGGAGAAGAGCTAGAAGAAGTTGGTGAAGAGGTGGTTGAATGTGAAGAACTTTGTCAAGAGGAAGAGGTTGAAGTGGAAGAAGCTTGCCAAGAGGTGGAGGTATTCAAAGAAGAGCACAAGGGAATGGAACTTACAAGACCATTGGAGACATCCCTTCCTAAGTCACCATCCAACATAACATTCAAGTGGGTAAAATTCTTATCTCTAATCTTTACTTTCCCACTTGAATATGGTTTGATTGAGACGGATGGGCAACTTAGAGCTCTTTGTGGGGTTAAGAGCAAAAGAGAATTTATTAGTGGGTAGAAATGCCAATCAAGGTTCCTTATGGTTGGAAACTCAAAGTCTAAGTGCAATGGTTGGTATAGTCCTCAACTAAAGGGGTGTAGGAAGATGCTTTGGTGTTTACTTGAGAATTCGGATCACTTCTCACCCAATTGGAATTGTGATGATCAACTTGAAGATGGGTGTAGAAATAAGATTTGGGATCTGGGAATATATGAAGACCAATTTTGGAAGCCCTTAGCTTGTGTGGAACTTCATCAAAGCTTGGTGGCATTGATCTTGAATTTTGGAGCTTACTTGAAGTCCAAGCATTGGTAGAAGTTTTAAGACGAGTTCAAGCATAAGCCACCATGACAAGGAGCTTCCCAAATGTCCAACTTAAGGACTTAAAATAAAAGTGCTAGGTGGGAGACACCCCACCATGGTAAACTCTTTCCATTCTCTTGTAAATATAATCAATGGATGAATTGGGTTGCCATTGTTAGGTAGTTTTCTTCTTTACATACTCTTGTTTTAATATTTTGGTTGTTGGTTTGTTTGATTATATTTGTGCCTTAAGTTGTAGCTTAGTTGTTGTTGAATAGTATTTTGCTTGTAGTATAAGTTTTGTTTTTAGTGTATTTGAAAATTTTTCAAAAAACCAATAAGATTTGTTGTTATATTTGATTTTTGATTGTTTTAGAATGCTTGTAGATTAGGAGAGTGCCCTATTTCTCTAAAAAAAAAAAATGAGCATCCGCGTTATAGATTAGGAGAGTATTAAATTCTGTGTTTGTACTTCTAAAAAAAAAAAAAGGGAATCGGCGCCCAAGCGCGCAGTGCGCGCGCGCGCGGGTGGTGCATATCACACTACTGGTACAAAAATCCGAGAGTTGTGCCCACTTTATGCCTACTTTGTGCCAGGCGATCCGCGCGTAAGAACGCATGGCGCGCGCGCCGATTGTCCCTGCCGCATCCGCGCGTGAGCACGCATGGCGCGCGCGCGGATTGTACCTGCTACATCCGTGCATAAGCACGCATGGCGCATATGCACGGATTTGCACCCTGTTTTTCTCCTTTTTCCTTTCTCCTTCTTTCTTCTTTTCTTCTTCTTTCTTTCTACTTTTTTTTTCTTTTTCTTCTTCTTCCTCTCTTAAAATTTTTTTTCCTTTAAAAAAAAAAATAAATAAAAAAATAATAAAAATAATAATAATAATAAAAAAAATTTTTCTTCCATTTTCTTTTATTGCATTTGCTTATTTTCATTTATTGCATTTTAATTTTGTTTTTATAACTTGTTCTTATTTTCTTTTCTAAGTTTCTTATTTTAATAATAGTGTTGAATTCTCTTACTCAATTGTTGAGACTTTCTTGGTCAGTATTGGTGCTCTGTGACTTGTTGCATTAATTGCAATATTCGCTCTACACAACAAGATTAGTGTTTTAGTCCTTCCTAACTCATTATTCTTTGTTTTTATGCCTCATTACCATTGAGTTAGGATAAGACCAATTGCTCTCATACTTATCACTAATCTTGTTTGTGTCCACTCTCTCTAGTTGAACTTGATGCTTTTGAGTGCTCTTCATGCTTTGACTTTACTCTTGCATCAAGTATTAGTTGATATGCCCTTTGTCTATATTGCTTTCTCACTTACATGCGTAGCTAACATGTAGTGAGAATTTTACTCTTATTTGGCATTAGCCCCGCCTACGTTCTACTTGCTTTGCTATCTTTGTTGTAGGCATAATTTTCTTTCTTTTTTTTTCCTTTTAGGTTGGCCACCAAGAAGGAAAGGAATGAGAAAGCTTCTAAATGGGGCAACAAACAAGTCCACCCGCACAACCTTTTGAAAGATCTCATCAATTGTAGCAACCCGTCCACTTTGCTCTTCCTTGCATGCACCGAGGACGGTGCAAATTTCTAAGTGTGGGGAGATCGTCCGACTGACCTCTATGGGTAACAACTTCCTTTTTCAACACCAATTTTTTATTTTTGTCTTTGTTAGATTAGTTGTTGCATTGCATGATAGATTGCATGTTAGTTAGAATTTGTACATATTTTTACCACTTCCTTTTTATGTTAGGACTACTTGGTTAGGGTGACGATTTCTTTTCCAAGAAACTGTTTTTAGGGCACCCTACCAATTTGAAAACAATTTTTGTGATGAACTTGTTTGAAGAATTTATTTTGGAACATGGTTTTTGAGTTAAGAATACAAGCATGTGAGTTTTGAGCCAAATTGTGTGGTTACATCTTATAACCACTTATTTTCCATTCTTGTGTGTATTGTTCTCTCTCTATGATTGTAATCTTTGATTTGTTTGATTCTTTATGTCCATTGTTCCATGTATACATGCGTTTATATGATTGAGGCCATCATTTCATATAGCTCACTTACCCAAATAGCCTACCTTTCTTCAACCATTGTTAGCCAATTTTGAGCCTATTTAATCCCTTTTGTTCTTAATGTTAGCACATCACCACCCCTAAGTGAAAAATAATAAATATCCTTAATTTGTATCTTTGATTAGCTTTGGCTAGTGAGGGTGTGTATCATTTGGGTATGGGAAACTTGGGACATTGGTTGAGGTAAAAGTGTAATTTTTATTTCTTTCAAAAATATTGGGAATTGGGTACATATTCATCACTATATGTAAAACCATATGCATTGATATGTTTGTATATACTTTAGAAAAAAAAATGATGATAAAGAAAAAAATATATATAGAAAAAGAAAGAAAAAAAAAAGCAATAAAAAGGGGACAAAAATGCCCCAAAGTAAAGTAACCATATCAATGCATATGGAATGTGAATTAAAAAAAAAAAAGAATGCATGAGTATGTGAAAAAGTGGGAATCATGGGTAGCTAGGTATTGTGTTAGAATTATATAGGTTGTTATATGTGTTTGGTGAGATCTTAGGTTAATCAAAGATTCAAATTTCAAGCTCACTTGACCATATGCATCCCACCTTGACCCTAGCCCCATTACAACCTATGAACAAGTCCTCATGATGAATGTATGCATGCATTGAATAATTGTTGATTGTTAGATGAAAAACAAATCATGGAAAGCATAATTAGAAGAAAATTGAGTGATCGATCCCATACACTTGAGCGACTAGAGCGGATACACTTTCGGTGAGGGTTTGATGCTCAATTCCTTGTTCCTGGCTTTCATGAGCGTTCTTCTTGCAAGTCTATTTGAACTTCATTTTGATATTTGAATTGGTAGAGTTTGTGAGTTGTCATATGACCTTTACCCTACTTGCTTATATATGTTCTTGGAGATTGATTTACTTTTAACCAAGTAGGTAGAATCATTTTACATTTAGTTGCATTCATATAGATAGGTGCATATAGTTTATTTGCACTGAATAAATGTTCATACCCCTTTTCTTGTCCTTCTTTATTCTTAGCATGAGGACATGCTTGGTTTAAGTGTGGGGAGATTTGTTAAACCTTGATTTTGTGGTTTATCTTGTACTTAATTTGGGGAATTTTATCACCTTTTCCTACATTTATTCAATGAAATAGCATGGTTTTGCAATTCTCCCTTGATTTGTGCTTAAATGTGAAAACATGCTTTTTAGGCCTTAAAATAGCTAAATTTAATTCACTTTAATTCCATTCGATGCTTCGATATGTTTGTTGAGTGATTTCAGGTCCATAAGGCAAGTATTGGATAGAAGAAATGAGGAGAAAAGTATGCAAAGTGGGAGAACTCATGAAGAAATGAAGGAACCGTAAAGCTATCAAGGCTGACCTCTTCGCACTCAATCGACCATAACTTGAGCTATAGAGGTCCAAATGAGACGGTTCTAGTTGCGTTGGAAAGTTAACATCCGGGGCTTTGAAATGATATAAAATTTGCCATATGTTTCTTCGCGTTCAGGGGCGCGCACGTGCCATGTACGCGTGCACGCCGATGCTGCTCGTGGCCCACTAAAGTGAAATCGCCCCCAGCGATTTCTGAAGCACTTTGGGCCCAACCCAACTCATTTCTGATGCTATTTCATGCAGAATTCAAGCTTGGGCAAGGGGAGAGCAATTGTTTGGTAGTATAGCATCATGTAGGTTAGTTTCTAGAGAGAGAAGCTCCCTCTGCTCTCTAGAATTAGGTTAGGTTAATTTCTCCTAGATCTAGGTTCAATCTCATTTTTCATCTTGTTTCCTTTACAATTTCTTGTTCTACTACTCTATTCTTCTTAGTTCTCTTGTCAATTTTACTTTTATGCCTCTTTTAAGTTTATGAATATTCATGTTGGATCTTGTTTACATTTAATGAAATTTAATGTTTGATGTTCTTTTATTGATGATTTGAGTTGTTGATTTATTTTTCTTGCAATTGATAGTTGATAGATTTTACTATTTCTTGCACATTGACCATGCTTTCCTTTTATGCCTTCCAAGTGTTTGACAAAATGCTTGGTTGGGCTTTAGAGTAGCTTTTGAGCATTCTTGGCTTGGGAAGAGTAATTGGGCAATCTTGAGTCATTAATACCCAATTTACATTGGTGATTTAGAGTTGTTAGTTAATATCATTTTCAATGACACTAATCTTTTGCTAATTCAATTAGTGAGTTGATTAGGATGTTTGATTTGAGATTAACTAGTCTTGTTTGACTTTCTCTTATGGAAGATAACTTACACCTTCTTCCAATGTTGGAGATGACGAAATGAGATAGATTCTTGTTATTATTGTGATATGATTGATTAGTCTTGTTTGACATTCTCCCTATGTGAAGATAACATGATACCTTCTTCCATTTGTTGAAGTTTACTAAATAAGATGAATTAATCATTGTATGACTAGGATAGAAAGCCTATGATCTCAAACCTTGCCATGAATGTCTCTCTTTATTAATTGCTTTCTTTAATTGTTCTTTTTTACTTTTCTTGTCATTTATTTTATTGTCTGCTTATCAAATCAAACCCCCCCCCATCTTCATAGCCAATAATTGACCACTTCATTGCAATTCCTTGTGAGACGACCCAGAGTTTAAATACTTCGGTTATACATTTATTGGGGTTTGTACATGTGACAACTCAAATTTTTGATCGGGAGGATTGTTTGTTGGTTTAGAACTATACTTGCAATGAGAATTCATTTTGTGTGAAATTCTATACCGACACGACAATTTTCTTAAATCATCGACACACTATAAAAGCAGGGTGGGTCCATCCTCATTTGTCCCTTTCTTTCCTCATCTCTTCTCCAAAATTACTCTATTCCTCCTTTTTGTCTTTTGGCGTACGTGAAGTTCGTTATCCATGATATCCTCCGTTTCAGGTAAGTAAATAATATGTTAGTCAGAATTACTTTTTTCCAGGGTAGTTAGAGTAACTGTTTACATATTAGTTAAAGTTATTAGTTAGTGGTTACATGTTAGTTAGAGTTACAAATTTACTGTTTACATGTTAGTTAGAGTTATTTTTTACATGTTAGTTAGACTTTATAACATGTTAGTTAGAATTTTTATGTTATTGTTTTTAAGTACAGTTGCTGTTTATTGTTTATAACATGTTAATTAGTATAAGTTGTTAGTCAATTGTTAGTTAGGTTACTCAGAATTATTAGTTTAAGTAATGAATTACAAGGTAATTAGTGGAATAATTAGTTAGGTTAAGTTAGAGTAGAAAGAAACATGATTAGTAAAATTTAGGATTCAGTTAGTTATTAATTAGGGTTGTTTAGGGTGTTAGCTAACATCGTCATGTAGTTGGGATAAATTTTAGTTAGTAAGTTTATAAACTGATTAAGAAGTAAGGTAGACAATTAGTAGGTTTAAATACGTTGTTTTTGGAATTTAGTTGATGTGAAAGGAACTAAGTTCAGTATATGTTGTTTGATTTCACTAGAGTGTGGTTAGATGGAGTAGCAGTTATTGGGCTACGAGGAGATGCTTTACAGATTAGATCAAGCCGAGCATATTGCTGGCAGACTCGATCGAGTGGTACACTTTTATGATTGTTGTTTATTTCATTGTAATTAATAAACAATTAAGTTGTTATTTTAGGTGTTCTCGGTTAATTTTTTTTAATTTTATGTTTCTGTTTGGTAGGCATCTTGGATCTTGCGCACCAGGTAGAATTTGATAACACGTTCGGAGCAGATTAGGCCATATCCCAGATGAGTTGGGTTTGAGTATGTGGCCTATATAGCTGAGTTCGAGCATGACTGGCCACTTGCCTCAGCGTTTATAGAGAGGTGGAGGCCTGAATCGCACACGTTTCATCTACCATGCGGGGAAATGACTATCACCCTGCAGGACCTGGCCTATCAGCTGGGACTGAGGATCGATGGTGATCTTGTGAGTGGATGCATAGGTGGTTAGGAGAAGCACCATCAGGGATGAACCATTGAAAACTTTTGTTAGTAGGTACTAGGTGTTGTTCCCGGCCCAGATGACAGACAGTCACAGACCAAGTGGACTGTAAAGCTCACATGGTTCCACAACACGGTCATCGGAGAGTTGGAGCAGGATCCTAGTGTCTTTTGAGGTACACGAGAGGGTACATCATGCAGTTGATAGGGGGTATCCTATTCCCAGATGCATCTGACTCTCGGGTGCATATCAGGTGGCTCCCCCTCCTGGAAGACCTTGAGACATGTGTCTGTCTGAAATCACTAAGACACTGGGTTGTGGTCACATGTTGCCACAGATACGACAGAACGACCATGCCTCCTTCATCTCACCCTCAACAACGGTAAATGCAATAAGTAAAATGTTTGCATTGCCATCTTGAGCAATGGCCATCAACAACTTCCCACCGTATTTACCATATAAATGGGTACCATCAATAGAAATATGTGGCTTGCAATGCTTGAAAGCTTCAACACACAGTGGAAACGTCCAAAAAACCCGATAAAACATGATTGTGTCGGTTGAACTAGGCCAAGGCTGTGTCACAAGTTGCACCCAAGTACCTAAAGACCCATTATCAATTAGCACATATAGACAGTGTCTTTTTTAATAGTGAACAGCCACAATGAAATAAATTTTACCGGGCAAGTACATCTACATAACGAATAACCAGCGCGAAAGCTCGCTGTATAACTCCTCCTAATTACCATATGTTCTAGCAATGACTTTCTGTTTTGCAAGGCAAACCTTTCTGTAGGACACCTTGTAACTGAAGTGATTCTCTAGACCTCCTTGCAGCACCCTGATGCTGATTGTTGGATCCGCTTTGACCATTGTGAAAATGTGTTGAGCAATCACCTTCAAAGTCAACCTACGATGGTCTTGACCTATTGATGTTTGCATGCAAATATGAGGACCAGTGTATCTCCTAACCTCCCACTTTTCTTGCTTCTGACGATATGATATAAGTATGCTCCAAGAACAACCAGGCCCAAACTGGATACACAGTGAATTATATCTCAAATATGCTCCAAGAACAACCGGGCCCAAACTGGATACACAGTGAATTATATCTCAAATGGTCACTCTCTACTATTTTATACTCTGCAGCCCTCATGATGTTGTACATCTTAATTGCCAACATGACTTCTTCCTTGTTCTGAAAGTGTTGTCCAACCTCAAACTCATTGCTTGGATCCTCTTCAGAGCCTCCTTGCTTAAATGACCAATCCAAAGTCATTGCATCGAGATTCAACCGAGAGAAGTGATCCGGTCAGTCATACAATCGAGAAATCACAGGCTCTGTCAAAGCGATTTGTGTCTCACCGTAGTAGTTCATCTCTTCTTCCCCGTCGCCATCATCAGAAATTTTGGGTGGTTCATCATCAGCATCGTCTCCGTCATCGGGGTTAACTTCATACTGATCCATCATCGGATCCCTGATGGCAGAACCCTCATGACTCTTAACAAAAATCTAACTCATAACTAGAAGAAGCATTTCAACAAATACCTAGTGGGCAATACAAACAAACAACACATAAATTGCAAGAATCAAGGGAATCTACAACTACAAAAGTAAGAGATCAACAATAGAGAACCAAAGTAATTATGAAACAACAAAGAAATCATGAATTGCATTAAAAGGAAATGTAGATCTACAAGAGAATCCATAGACTACAACTAACAATACAAAAGAACTACAAGAGAACTACAAGAGAAGAAGAATTCTACAACTACCAGAGAACAATTAAAGATGGAAAAGGAAAATTAGAAGAGAAGAAGAAGTAGATCTAGATCTAAGAACTAAGAACCCTAATCTAGAGAGAGGAGAAAGCTTCTCTCTTTAGAAACTAACTAAAGCACGATGAAAACTAAACTAAAACTAACTAACCAACTAATTGCCTCATCCATCTTCAATCCTTGGGTTAAATAGCATTAGAAGTGAGTTGGATTGGGCCCAAAATGCTTCAGAAATCGCTGGCCACGAGTTGCCTTTAGTGAGTCACGTGCAGCTTCCCACGCATACGTGTACATCACGCGTACGCATCCTTAAACACCAGGAAACTGTGGCAAATTTTATATCATTTTGAAGCCGCGGATGTTAGTGATAAATCACTATTTTATAGTTTATCTTGTACTCAATTGAGTGGTTTTTATCAACTCTTTACCCACTTATTCATACTATTTGCATGTTTTACATTTTCCTTCCTGGTTTTGTGCTATGATTGAAAACATGCTTCTTTGATCTTATATTTGCTTATTATTAATCCTCTCTTATTACCATTAGATGTCTTGATATGTGTGCTAAGTGTTTTCAGAGATTACAGGGCAGGAATGGCTCAGAGGATGGAAAGGAAGCATGCAAAAGTGGAAGGAATACAAGAAGTTGGAGAAACTGCTAAGCTGTCCAGCCTAACCTCTTCGCACTCAAACGGCTATAACTTTAGCTACAGAGGTCCAAATGACGCAGTTTCAGTTGCGTTGGAAAGCTAACGTCCGGGGCTTCAATTTGATATATAATTTGCCATAGCTGCCTCAAAGTTAGGCAATGCGAACGCGTGAATGACGCGTCCGCGTCGCATCTGCGAACCTCAACCTGCGCGGCCGCATGGACGACGCCTCCGCGTCACTTGCCCGCGACCTGGACGTAATAGAAATTGCAGGGGGCGATTTCTAGGCTGCTTTTGACCCAGTTTTCAGCCCAGAACACACAGATTAGAGGCTATAAAGTGGGGGAATGCATCCATTCATGAGAGAGCTCGCCAATTTAGTTATTTCCCATGTTTTAGATCTAGTTTTGAGAGAGGTTCTCTCCTCTCTCTCTTAGGATTTAGGACTTCTCTTAGTTTTAGGAGTGACTCTCAATCTCAGATTCTTTATTTTTATTTATTCTTCCAATCTAGTTTATGAACCCTTCATGTTAGATTATAATTTCCCTTATTAATGTTATTTGAGGTATTTCAATTTATGATTGCTTTCTTTAATTTATGTTATTGTTGCTTTACATCTGAAGGCATTTTTATTCCAGTAAATTTACTTTTTCCTCTTTTGGTCTTGGTTAAGAAAGCAGTAACTTAGGAGTTATCTTATCTCAACATAATTGATAACTGTTATCTTTGCTAATTGAACTGAGCTTCAATAATCCCAACCTTTTCTCAGGAAATAAATAGGATTCGAAGATCAAACTAATTAGTCCCTTGACTTTCCTTTGCTTTAGTAAAGGTTGACTAAGTGGAATTAAGATTCAACTTTCATTGTTATTGATAAGAATAACTAAGTCTGGACTTCCAATTTCTCATACCTTGCCAAAAGTTTGCTTTGCCCCACCCCGTGCCTATAGACCATCCTCTCAACATAACCTCGAACCACCACACTCACAAGCTTCTCTTCACCATTCGCCAACGTATGATCCTTTCCTACCCTAGTTCCAATCCAATCACCCTAAGCACCACCACTTCCCTATGTTTCATGTCCAAATCCATCACCCAGAGAATCAGAGGTTCACCTCAAGGTAACAGTAAATAAACTTCAAACAACCATTCGACAACTGGAGCAAGCAGTAATTCAATTAGCTTCTAGACGCGCGAATATTCAAGGACCGACCACAGCCCCATGTGGACAATCTAATGAAGAGCGTAGCATGAAGGAGACACTAGAGACTCCAGTGGACAAGACAGAGCATGAATTCGTACTAGAACAAGTAGAAGAAGCTGTCATTGTACAAGAAGAAGAGTTGGTTGAAGATCTTAGAGATGTTGAACCTCCATGGGAATCCAGAGCTGAAGAGAAATCCATCAAGGACATTACAGTTAATGCTAAGGAGGATAGCGCACAATCCCCAAGGCAAATCGTTTATGAAGAATCAGACGAAATAATCCAAGAAGCAAATTCTCTTGATGATGATAGTCACAAGTCAAGTTTTCTCAGTGATGAACTTGCATCCGCAAGTGAATTCTCTGAGATCGAAGTATCTTCCCCGAGTGAATACGAAGATGATGCGGAGGTAGATTTCTCTCAACCTCCAATCTATGACTCGAGTGATGAGGAAGACATAGAAGATTTTGACCAGGGTGATGATGCGTTTGAAGATCCTTGCAAAGAAGTGGAGGAATTTACAGAAGATTACCAGGGAGCAGAACTTACAGAACTACCAAAAACACCTTCCCCAAGGCCATTACCACCCAATACAAGCTTCAAGTGGGTACAATCCTTAACTTTTAACTTTACTTTTTAACTTGAATATGGTTTACTTAAAACAGATGGCCAGCTTAGAGCCCTCTGCGGCTTTAAGAGTAAGAGGGAAATGGCTCGTGCTCAGAGCTGGTGTACAAGGTTCAATAAGGTTCCACGCTTCAACTTGAAGTGCACGAATTTGTATCATGTTCAATCGAATAGATCACGGAAAACGTTTAGTTACCATGGTGAGAATCTACTTTCTAAATCACCCGGATGGAAATATATAGATCAAAACGAAGGCGGATTTGGAACCAAAGTTTGGGATCCTAGAAAATATTCTGATATTCATCACCCCGGGAGCCTGAAAATCTGCTTGAAGCTGCTCAAAAGCTTCACATGCCTAGTTTGGGACCCCGGAGGCTGTTGGCATTCCAAACATTGGTGGAGATTTCTGGATGAATTTAAACACAAGCCACCATAACAGGAAGCTCATCTAATGTCCAACTTAACGACTTTAACTAAAAGTGCTAGGTGGGAGACAACCCACCATGGTATGATCGTTTCTTTTGCAATTTTAATTTTATTTAGTTTTGTTTGTTTTTGAATTTTATTTTTATTTTATTGAACCTGGAATCATGCATAGCATTCACATTAAGCATTGCATTCTGCATACTGCATTCTGCATTCTACATAAAAAAAATAATCGCAGGTATTGGGAGAGAATAATGAACAGAAAGTTACGCAGGAGCAGCGCTGGAGGCATACCAATGGCACAAATCGTCCCACGCGATCGTGTCATATGGGAATAATGGCCTCCCACGCGACCGCGTGCCCCACGCGGCCACGTGACCAGGATTTCGACGTCAAAGTGGTGCACACCCGAAAGTTGTGCGAGAGTGGTGCTGGATTGGTGCTGAACGCATAATCCTTCCCATGCGGTTGCGTGACCCACGCGACCGCGTCATATCCTTCTAAAGCCCACTCACGCGATCGCATGTGCCACGCGATCGCGTCACTTAAAATTTGGCAATTAATGATTTTGAACAGAGAGTTGTGCGAGTGTGAGGCTGCCCTCGCGCCAGTCGCATAAAATGGGTCACGCGACCGCGTCAATTAGTTTAAGCACAATTCGCGCGACCGCGTGCCCCACGCGGCCGCGTCGCTCGCGCCGCACAACTCATTCAAAATATCTTATATCTTCCTTTTCCAAATCCTTATTTTTTCTCTTTTCTTATTTCTTGCTTCTTCCTTTCTTTTTTTTTTCTCTTCCATTCTATTTTATTTAATTTATTTGCATACTTTCATTCATTGCATATTTTTATTATTTTACCATTGGTGTTCAAATGTTCCTATTCCACTGTTACATCTTTTCTGGTATTTTCTTGGTGCTTAGTGACTTGTTTAATTCTGATTGAGTAATATTATTTAAATCAATGCCAATTTTTTATATCTGTATTACTTTTGCATTGACATAAATTTATATTATCTCTCCTTCCTCACTCTCTTCCCCATTGTTGCAAATTTTGCACCATTGGTATGCCATGTGCCTCTATTGTTTTTCTCACGTACATGTTGAAGCTTCCATGTAATTGAGACCCTTATTATCTGGCATTAACACCCATATTTTATTTATTTTCTATCTTTAATTTTGGGTTACTTTTCTTCTTTTTCTCTTCTTCAGGATGGCCACTGTTCATACCCCGGGTCGCGCTACCCGACCTGGGATGATTGGCGACAAAGCGACCGACCTCTTCTCAAAGAGGTCGGCCAAATCGACAAGAAAGCCCAACAAAGGGCCCAAATAGAGGAACACGACCCACATCCAAAGGCAATCCAAGACTATAAAGATAAAGGCGGTTCCCTTGAAGATAAGCTGACTTCACCCCAAATAAGATAAGATAAGATAAGATAACTAACTTATCTTATCAGAAAGGTCAGCCCACACTACTATAAATACACAGGAGCACCCAGGTATAACTCATACTCTGATTCTACAATAAACCTGCTTAATACCCGTGCTAACTTAAGCATCGGAGTCTCTTGCAGGTACCCCCACCCTCCGGTGGCCAAGGATCAGCAGTACAGCAAGTCCAATAAGTCGGACACAACAGCTCCGGCCGTCACCAGCCAGCCGGACACGCCATCTCCAAACAGTATAGAAGATCTCATCCGAGATCGACCTCCAATTTCAGGTAACCCTCGGAACATTGGCGCCGTTGCCAGGGAACCAGAAAGTCATCCCAATACAATGGCGGACGGCCATGACAACGACCATGACTTAGATCTAGAAAACAGAACACCGCACAAGAACGTGGACACTACATTGAAGGATGCTCCGGAATCCAACGGAGACAAAAACTCACCAAATCCGGGAGCAATAGAAGTGCTTCAAGATCGCTTAAAGCAACTTGAGAAAGAAACCCAACAACAACGGGAGATCGGAAAGGATCTGCAAAGAGAGGTACGGCGACGTCGAGAATTGGAAGAAAAACTACAGCAATTAGAAGCCGATCTCAAATCAAAAGCTCCTCGGACCACTCCTGAGGAAAATTCACGCAAAGAACAAGATCCATTCACCAGGAAAATCATGAAAACCAAAATTCCAAAAGACTTCAAGCTCCCGGATATGATTTTGTATGATGGCACCACAGATCCCAACCATCATCTCAGCAATTTCAGAAGCAGAATGTACCTTACCGATGCCTCAGATGCCGTTTGCTGCAAAGCTTTTCCAACAACTCTCACGAAGACAGCAATCAGATGGTTCGTCAACTTACCTCCAAAGTCCATCTCAAACTTTGACGACCTGGCCAAAAAGTTTCTGGCCAGATTCTCCATCCAGAAAAATAAGGCCAAGCATGCCCCCAGTTTACTAGGGATCAAGTAAGGAGAACGGGAGAGCCTCCACAACTACATGGAGAGATTCAACAAAACATGCATGGACATTCAAAGCTTACCAACAGAGGCCGCCATCATGGGACTCATCAACGGCCTACGGGAGGGACCTTTTAGCCAATCTATATCAAAGAAGTACCCTACCTCCTTAGACGAAGTATAGGAGCAAGCAGAAAAATACATCAACATGGAAGAAAACGCTCAGTTGGGAGAAACCTCCAAATTCGGGGTCCCCTACCGAGATAAAGACAAGGAATCCAAAAGGAAAGAAGATCGGCAAAGGGAGAAAATAAAAAATACCACAATTACACTCCTCTCAAGGTATCCCTAGTTGATGTATACAAAGAAGTCTGCCACACAGAGAAAATACCCCCAGCTCGGCCTCTCAAAGGCAAAAGAGGGGGAGGAAATCGGAATGAGTATTGCGAATACCATCGAGTGCGAGGTCACTCCACCAATGAGTGCTTCGATTTAAAGAACATCATAGAAAAGTTGGTGAGGGAAGGAAAACTAGATCAGTTTCTAGCAACCCGAGATGATGATCAAAGAAAGAGACGAAGGGACGAAGATATCAGACGAACCGCGCGATCACCCCGTACACCAGAAAGACACGTCCACATGATACATGGCGGATTCGCAGGGGGAGGAATCTCCAAATCATCTCGTAAAAGATATCTCAAAGAAGTATATCATGTCGAAGGAAAGGAGGAAGCACCCGACATCCCTGCAATCACGTTCACTAAAGAGGACGCATCTGGAATCATCTCGGGACACGACGACCCCATGGTCATTACCATCATACTGGCAAACGCCAATCTCCATCACACACTAATAGATCAAGGAAGCTCCGCCGACATCTTATTCAAAATAGCTTTCGACAAACTTGGTTTAGAAGACAAGGAGCTTAAGGCATACCCAAACAGTCTGTTCGGACTGGGAGATACCCCGGTACAACCATTAGGATACATATCACTACATACAACTTTCGGAAAAGGGAACCAATCCAGGACCCTCAAAATAGACTACATTGTGGTCGACGTAAGTTCAGCCTACAATGCTCTAATTGGTTGGACAACACTCAATCAACTCGGCGCAATAGTCTCGACCCCACATCTATGAATAAAATTCCCAACTACAGAAGGGATCGCTACAATAAAAGCAGATCAAAAGATGGCGCGCCGCTGTTATAACGAAAGTCTAAACCTCAGAGGCAGAGGAGAAGAGTTTCATACAATTGAGCTTGGCGGAGTGCAGCGACGAGAGGAACTCCGTCTGCAGCCAGAAGGCGAGATAGAAAAGGTTCAGATCGGAGACACCTCGGACAAAACAACTAATATCGGAATAATCCTAAGAGGAGACTCAAAAGAATTACTGATACAATTCTTATGCGATAATGTTGATCTATTCGCATGGAAAGCCGCAGACATGCCAGGCATAGATCCCAAGCTAATGTGCCACAAGTTGGCGGTCTATCCAGGATCTCGGCCGGTGCAGCAGAGACGAAGAAAACTTGGGCCAGAGCGATCCCAAGCTGTGGAAGAGCAGGTACAGGCACTACTGGAGGCAGGATTTATAAGAGAAGTCAAGTATCCACTATGGTCAGCCAACGTCGTCTTGGTGAAAAAATCAAATGGGAAGTGGCGAATGTGTACTGATTACACCGATCTCAACAAAGCCTGCCCAAAAGATCCTTACCCACTCCCAAGTATCGACGCTCTGGTAGATGCTTCCTCCGGATATAGATACCTCTCGTTTATGGACGCATACTCGGGATACAACCAAATTCCCATGTATCCACCAGATCAAGAAAAGACCCTGTTTTTAATGCCGAAAGAAAATTACTGCTATATCGTGATGCCCTTCGGTCTCAAGAACGCGGGTGCTACTTATCAAAGGCTGATGAACAAAGTCTTCTCAGACCACATCGGAAAAGTCATGGAAGTCTATGTGGACGACATGTTGATAAAGACACAAAGCGAAGACACATTACTGTCCGACCTAACTCAAGTGTTCGACACTATAAGGAGGCACGACATGCGACTCAATCCTGCAAAATGCACCTTTGCGGTAGAAGCAGATAAATTCCTAGGTTTCATGCTCACACAAAGAGGAATTGAAGCAAACCCGGATAAATGCCATGCCATACTCAACATGAAGAGCCCCACCTATGTCAAAGAAGTGCAATAAATTAACGGGAGATTGGCTGCCCTATCCAGATTCTTAGCAGGGGCAGCGATAAGATCTCTCCCCTTCTATGCTACCTTAAGAAAGGGAAAGCAGTTCGAATGGACGACAGAATGTGAACAAGCCTTCCAAGACTTCAAAGAGTTCTTAGGACAACCGCCTATCTTATCTCAACCACGAGAAGGAGAACCGCTCATATTATATCTCGCAGTAGGAAACCAGGCAATAGCCTCAGCACTAGTAAGAGAAGACGAAAGTGGGCAACAACCCGTCTATTTCATTAGCAAAGCACTACAGGGATCCGAGCTGAACTACCAGAAGATAGAAAAGTTTGCCTATGCTCTCATCCTAACATCTCGACGACTTCTCCCGTACTTCCAGGCTCACACCATTAAGGTTCGAACCAACCAGCCCATAAAAGGAATACTGCAAAAAACGGATTTAGCAGGCAGAATTTTACAATGGGCAGTCGAGTTATCAGAATTCGACCTCCAATATGAAGCTCGGACGGCCATTAAATCACAGCATCTGGCCGATTTTATCGTAGAGTTCACAGACGCCTTGGAAACCCCACAGAATGGAATCTCTACGTGGACGGCTCTTTGGTGCGCAGAAATTGTGATTACACTTTAATTATGTAAAATTCACCGCTCTTTCTTTCCCTGGTAATAGTGCCAAAAACATGATGCCAATACCATGGTTCACAACTTCGCACAACTAACCAGCAAGTGCACTGGGTCGTCCAAGTAATACCTTACGTGAGTAAGGGTCGAATCCCACGGAGATTGTTGGTATGAAGCAAGCTATGGTCACCTTGTAAATCTCAGTCAGGCAGATATTAAAATAGTAATGGAGTTTTCGAAAATAATTAATAAAATAGGGATAGAAATACTTATGTAAATCATTGGTGAGAATTTCAGATAAGCGAATAGAGATGCTTTCGTTCCTCTGAACCTCTGGTTTCCTGCTATCTTCATCCAATCAGTCTTACTCCTTTCCATGGCTGGCTTTATGTGATACATCACCATTGTCAATGGCTACTTTCGGTCTTCTCTCGGGAAAATGATCCAAATGCCCTATCACGGCACGGCTAATCGTCTGGAGGCATCATCCTTGTCAATGGCTTCATCTTATCCTCTCAGTGAAAATGGTCAACGCACCCTGTCACGGCACGGCTATTCATCTGTCGGTTCTCGATCCTGCTGGAATAGGATTTACTATCCTTTTGCGTCTGTCACTACGCCCAGCAATCGTGAGTTTGAAGCTCGTCACAGTCATTCAATTATTGAATCCTACTCGGAATACTACAGACAAGGTTTAGACCTTCCGGATTCTCTTGAATGCCGCCATCATTCTAGCTTACACCACGAAGATTCCGATTAAGAGATCTAAGAGATACTCATTCAATCTAATGTAGAACGGAGGTGGTTGTCAGGCACGCGTTCATAGGGAATGATGATGATTGTTACGTTCATCACATTCAGTTTGAAGTGCGAATGAATATCTTAGAAGCGAAATAAGATGAATTAAATAGAAAACAGTAGTACTTTGCATTAATCTTTGAGGAACAGCAGAGCTCTACACCTTAATCTATGGAGTGTAGAAACTCTACCGTTAAAAATACATAAGTGAAAGGTCTAGGCATGGCCGAGATGGCCAGCCACCAAAACGTGATCACAGGATCAAAATACGATCCAGGATGTCTAATACAATAGTAAAAGGTCCTATTTATAATAAACTAGTCACTAGGGTTTACAAAAATAAGTAATTGATGCATAAATCCACTTCCGGGGCCCGCTTGGTGTGTGCTTGGGCTAAGCTTGAGTGTTGCACATGTAGAGGCCATTTGTGGAGTTGAACGCCAGTATTTGTGCCAGTTTGGGCGTTCAACTCTGGTTTTGGATCCTTTTCTGGCGCTGGATGCCAGAATTGGGCAGAGAGCTGGCGTTGAACGCCAGTTTGCGTCGTCTATTCTTGGCCAAAGTATAAACTATTATATATTGCTGGAAAGCCCTGGATGTCTACTTTCCAACGCAATTGGAAGCGCGCCATTTTGAGTTCTGTAGCTCCAGAAAATCCATTTTGTCTTCCCTTTCCCCTTTCTAGACGATTCTCCGGACTTAGGTGCCATCAATGGTAATGGAAAAACAAAAAGCTTATACTTTTACCACACTAAACTTAGAATATTGCTCGCCCTCGAGCAATAAAAGAAAGAATAGAGGAAGAAGAAGAAGAAAATATGGAGAAGAGGGGTGAAGTGTGTTTCGGCCAAGTAGAGAGGAGAGGGTTGTGTTGTGTGAAAATGAGGAAGAATGTAGGGCTATATATAGGGGAGGGAGGGGGGGTTAAGGTTCGGCCATTTAGGGTGGGTTTGAGTGGGAAATTGGTTTTGAATTTTGAAGGTAGGTGGAGTTTATGAGGTAGGTTTATGGGGAAGAGTGGATGGATGTGAGTGGTGAAGAGGTGATGAGGAAGAGTGTTTCTGGGATTGTGTGAAAGAGAGTGGTGAGGGATGAAAAGAAGTGAGTGGAGGTAGGTGGGGATCCTGTGGGGTCCACAGATCCTGAGATGATCCTGTGGGGTCCACAGATCCTGAGGTGTCAAAGCATTTACATCTCTGCACCAATTTAGGCATGCAAAATGCCCTTGCACACAACTTTGGGCGTTCAGCGCCAGGTTGGTGCCCATTTTGGGCGTTCAACGCCCATTTGCTGCCATTTCTGGCGTTGAACGCCAGAACCATGCCTGTTCTGGGCGTTCAGCGCCCAGACACTGCCCATTTTGGGCGTTCAGTGCTAGAACCATGCTCTGTTCTGGCGTTGAACGCCAGACAGATACTCCTCCAGGGTGTGATTTTTCTTCTGCTGTTTTTGATTCCGTTTTTGATTTTTTTTTGTTTATTTTGTGACTCCACATGATCATGAACCTATAAAGACATATAACTAAGAAAAATATAGTTAGATAAATAAAAATTGGGTTGCCTCCCAA
>NC_029785.2:42389648-42389766 GCF_000816755.2 Arachis ipaensis | reverse complement strand
TTTGGTCAGCTGCTTGTATCTTTCCCAAGCTTCATAAAGGGATTCACCTTCTTTCTGTTTGAAGGTTTGAACATCCACTCTAAGCTTGCTCAGCTTTTGAGGAGGAAAGAACTTGGCT
>NC_029785.2:42388689-42389529 GCF_000816755.2 Arachis ipaensis | reverse complement strand
GATGAACACCAAGAACACTATGAAGATCATGATGAACATCAAGAACATATTTTTGAAAAATTTTTAATGCAAAGAAAACATGCAAGACACCAAACTTAGGATTCTTTAATGCTTAGACACTAAGGATCCAAGGATGCATATGAAAAACAAGAAAAGACACAAAACATGCAAATGCAAAGATCAAACAAGAAGACTTACCAAGAACAACTTGAAGATCATGAAGAACACTATGAATGCATGAGAATTTTCGAAAAATGCAAGATGCACATGCAATTGACACCAAACTTATAACATGACTCAAGACTCAAACAAGAAGCACAAAAAATATTTTTGATTTTTATGATTTTATAAAATTTTTTTTTTGTATTTTTTTTTCGAAAGTTTTTGTGAAAAATAAAAATAAGGATTCTAAAATTTTTAATATGAATTCTAGGAATCTTGCATTCTTAGTCTAAAGCTTCAGTCCAGGAATTAGACATGGCTCACTAGCCGGCCAAGCTTTCAATGAAAGCTCCGGTCCAAAACACTAGACATAGCCAATGGCCAGCCAAGCTTCAGCATGTAAATCAGGAACAGCAGCAGGTGGATTAGCAACAACTAGCTTGCTCTTGATAACAAATTGCAAGCCTCAGTCCAAATGAATTTAGACATGGCTTTACAGCCAGCCAGGCTTCACATGCTTCATGAAACACTAGAATTCATTCTTTAAAAATTTTGAATAAATATTTTTTTTCGAAAACAGGTGAGAAAATTTTGAAATATTTTTGAAAAAATTTTTGAAAAGAAAACAAAAAGAAAATTACCTAATCTGAGCAACAAGATGAACCGTCAGTTGTCCAA
>NC_029785.2:42380016-42388539 GCF_000816755.2 Arachis ipaensis | reverse complement strand
TATGGCTGGCTTTATGTGATACATCACCATTGTCAATGGCTACTTTCGGTCTTCTCTCGGGAAAATGATCCAAATGCCCTATCACGGCACGGCTAATCGTCTGGAGGCATCACCCTTGTCAATGGCTTCATCTTATCCTCTCAGTGAAAATGGTCAACGCACCTTGTCACGGCACGACTATTCATCTGTCGGTTCTCGATCCTGCTGGAATAGGATTTACTATCCTTTTGCGTCTGTCACTACGCCCAGCAATCGCGAGTTTGAAGCTCGTCACAATCATTCAATCATTGAATCCTACTCGGAATACTACAGACAAGGTTTAGACCTTCCGGATTCTCTTGAATGCCGCCATCATTCTAGCTTACACCACGAAGATTCCGATTAAGAGATCTAAGAGATACTCATTCAATCTAATGTAGAACGGAGGTGGTTGTCAGGCACGCGTTCATAGGGAATGATGATGATTGTCACGTTCATCACATTCAGGTTGAAGTGCGAATGAATATCTTAGAAGCGAAATAAGATGAATTAAATAGAAAACAGTAGTACTTTGCATTAATCTTTGAGGAACAGCAGAGCTCTACACCTTAATCTATGGAGTGTAGAAACTCTACCGTTAAAAATACATAAGTGAAAGGTCCAGGCATGGCCGAGATGGCCAGCCCCCAAAACGTGATCACAGGATCAAAATACGATCGAGGATGTCTAATACAATAGTAAAAGGTCCTATTTATAATAAACTAGTCACTAGGGTTTACAAAAATAAGTAATTGATGTATAAATCCATTTCCGGGGCCCGCTTGGTGTGTGCTTGGGCTGAGCTTGAGTGTTGCACGTGTAGAGGCCATTTGTGGAGTTGAACGCCAGTATTTGCGCCAGTTTGGGCGTTCAACTCTGGTTTTGGATCCTTTTCTGGC
The DNA here is from genome assembly GCF_000816755.2 of Arachis ipaensis. NCBI lineage: Eukaryota > Viridiplantae > Streptophyta > Magnoliopsida > Fabales > Fabaceae > Arachis > Arachis ipaensis. The sequence continues at coordinate 42,387,622 of NC_029785.2, read as the reverse complement.
GCTGGACGCCAGAATTGGGCAGAGAGCTGGCGTTGAACGCCAGTTTGCGTCATCTATTCTTGGGCAAAGTATGAACTATTATATATTGCTGGAAAGCCCTGGATGTCTACTTTCCAACGCAATTGGAAGCGCGCCACTTTGAGTTCTGTAGCTCCAGAAAATCCATTTTGAGTGCAGGGAGGTCAGAATCCAACAGCATCAGCAGTCCTTCTTCAACCTCTGAATCTGATTTCTGCTCAAGTCCCTCAATTTCAGCCAGAAAATACCTGAAATCACAGAAAAACACACAAACTCATAGTAAAGTCCAGAAATGTGAATTTAACATAAAAACTAATGAAAACATCCCTAAAAGTAACTAGATCCTACTAAAAACATACTAAAAACAATGCCAAAAAGTGTATAAATTATCCGCTCATCACTCTTCAAATAAGATTGGAAGCGGTGCAGGCGTGATAATAGAAAGCAACCAAGGAACCCAAGTTGAGCTCTCCCTCAAGTTCGGGTTCCCGGCCTTAAACAACCAGGCGGAATATGAAGCATTATTAGCCGGTTTGAAGCTGGCTACAGAAGTTGGTGCTCAAAAACTCAACATTTACAGCGATTCACAAGTAGTCACCTTGCAGATAACAGGGAGCTATCAAGAGAAAGATCCCACCATGTAAAAGTTTTTGGATAAAACCAAGGAACAGCTCGGATAACTCGGGGAATATAAGATCTTCCACATACCCCGCGAACAAAACGCCCGAGCTGACGCACTCTCAAAACTAGCCAGCACCAAACCAGGGGCAACAATAAAAGCCTGATCCAGGAAATGCTACAGAACCCATCAATTTCGGAAGAGAAAATCCTAGCCATAACAAGTCAGGACCAAGGATGGATGACCCCCATAATTAACTACCTCAAAGCAGAAACGCTCCTCACGGAGGAAAAAGAGGCAAAAAGATTAAACAGGGAGGCACAGTACTACACTATTATAAACAACATCCTGTACAAAAGAGGGATCTCAATACCGCTACTAAAATGTGTGCCGACCAACAACACAAAGGAAGTGCTAGAAGAAGTACACGGCGGCATGTGCGGCAACCATCTCGGAGCACGAGCTCTCGCCAAAAAAGTACTCCGAGCGGGATTTTATTGGCCAACCCTATAGAAAGAAGCTATAGAATTTGTAAAGACATGTCCACCATGTCAGAAACATGCCAACTTCCACATCCCCCCGCCAGAAGAGCTCATCAGTGTAACCTCGCCCTGGCCACTTGCAAAATGGGGACTTGATCTTCTCGGACCCTTTCCCTAGGGATCAGGACAAGTAAAATTCCTCATAGTCGGAGTAGACTATTTTACAAAATGGATTGAGGCAGAACCCCTAGCCAACGCCACCGCTCAAAGAAGCCGGAAATTCCTATACAGGAACATTGTCACGAGGTTCGGGGTTCCATACTCCATCACCACAGACAATGGCACTCAATTCACAGACGCAGGCTTCAGGAGACTAGTAGCCGACTTGAATATAAAGCACCAGTTCACCTCCGTCGAACACCCTCAAGCCAATGGATAGGCCGAAGCTGCCAACAAAGTCATATTGGCTGGGTTAAAACGGAGACTACAAGATGCAAAGGGAGCTTGGGCCGAAGAACTTTCGCAAGTCCTATGGGCATATCGAACAACACCACACTCTACGACAAATGAATCACCCTTTCAACTAGCATACGGAGTGGAGGTAATAATCCCAGTAGAGATTGAGGAAGGGTCACCCAGAGTAGTCCACTACAATGAAGAAGCCAACTCTCAACTTCAGAAGGAAGAACTCGACCTACTACCTGAAATCCAGGAAAGATCTCGGATCAGCGAAGAAGCACTAAAACGTCGAATGGCTTCCAGATATAATCAAAAGGTAGTGCCATGAAGTTTCACGGAGAATGATCTCATCCTAATCCGAAATGATATTGGAACAACTCGACCAGGAGAAGGAAAGTTGGCAGCAAACTGGAAAGGACCCTACCGAGTTGTAAAAGTACTTGGGAAGGGCTATTACAGACTGTCCGAACTCGATGGACGAGAGCTTCCCAGATCATGGCATGCCTGCAACCTAAGAAGGTACTACAGCTAGAAAAGTAAAAGATCTCACTATTGGATGCACTCTTTTTCCTGAAAAGGTTTTTTAATGAGGCACCAAGTTGAGACTCAAACACTATTCGACGTAAAGGGATGAAAAAATCCCACATGTATATATTTGCACTTTCCTTTGAATAAAATATATATTTTAGATATTCTACAAGATTTCAAGATGCATTAATCTGAAGCATTCATCGTCCGATTATAAAGCAACAGATCGGCAGAAAGTGAAAAACAATTTCACTGCACGATCACGATAAAGATAACCGTCCAATAAAGGTGAAAACGCGATTCACCCAAAAGACGATCTAGAGATGACAACCACTTTCTACAAATCGGCAAAGATGAACACAGAATAATGTAAGAAGTTATAGAAAGTGATCTAAAAAAGAACCTGACGAGGTCTTACGGATTGCTAAAATAATAACTTAAAGACTGGCCGACGATTAAGAAGTTGGACTAAGTCAACCCAAGTTATAAGTAAACCCTGGAAAGAGGTCTGGCCAACCCTATTAAAGAGGATTACTTTAACTTAGAAGGGCCCGACATAACAAAGTCGGCCCAAAATGAAAAAGTTATACAAGTAGTCCCTGAAAGAGACCTGACAAAGGACCAAAAAAGAGGACTACAAAAATAACTTAAAGGAGACCGACATAACGAAGTCGGACTCCTACTACTAAGAAGTTATAAAAGTAATCCCTTAAAAAGACCTGACAAAGGTCCAAAAAAGAGGACTACAAAAATAACTTAAAGGAGACCGACATAACGAAGTCGGACTCCTACTACTAAGAAGTTATAAAAGTAATCCCTGAAAGAGACCTGACAAAGGTTCAAGAAAGAGGACTACAAAAATAACTTAAAGGAGACCGACATAACGAAGTCGGACTCCTACTACTAAGAAGTTATAAAAGTAATCCCTGAAAGAGACCTGACGAAGGTCCAAAAAAGAGGACTACAAAAATAACTTAAAGGAGACCGACATAACGAAGTCGGACTCCTACTACTAAAAAGTTATAAAAGCAATCCCTGAAGGAGATCTAACAAAGATCCAAGAAAGAGGATTACAAAAATAACTTAGAAAAGGACGACGTAAAGAAGTTGCCCTACTACAAAGCAAGTTACAAAGGTAACCCCTGAGAAAGACAGGACAAAGGACTAACAAAACAACTTGGAGGACCAACTTGAAGAAATCGGTTATAAAGCGTCAGAAATACGAGCAAGAGCGAGAAAACCGAAAAATAAGTTGGACCCACATATCCATAACCTCAAAAGATCCAAGTTACAAACAATAAAGCAAATCCGAAGAGGACGAGCAGCAGGGTTCCAACATCCTCAGAAAACAAAAAGATACCAAGTTAAGTGCAAAAGCATGATATAATCTACAAAGTTATAAAGCTTCAGAGGCCACCAAAATCTACCTCAAAAGCTGGAAAGTTACCTTTGTTTGTCAAAACAAAAAGTTGCTAGGCAAGCAACGAGAAAGTACCAGCAGTTAACAAAACATAAAGAGTTTAAAAAGCCCACAAGCCGGGCCAACTACGTAAATATCCAGAATAAATGGGCTAAGGGTCAGAAGACTTTCTAGCAGCATCAGTCCGAGGAGACGGAGGGTGAGTCTGGAGAGGAACAGCATCTACAGTACCATCATTCCGGTTTAAGATCTGACAGTCAGGATCAGAAGCGGGAGGGCCGACCTCGGCAGGAACAGCAGGAGTTGACACCTTGGCAGAGGACACAGGGGGAGGTTCAACATCATCATCATCCTCGTCATCAGGGACAATCTTGCCATCCCTGTCGACGTTATCTAGGCTAAAGAGGGTCAGGTCGGCCTCGGGAGCAATAACCCGAACTTGTTCCTTCAGGTTCTCATAGGCAGCAGTTACACTACCAACAAGATGACCTTGGAGTTTGGAGTAATTAGCTCGGGCATTCTCCAACTCCTCCCTCAGGCGCAACACCTCCCGGTAAGATGTCACATAACTATCCTTATGTCTCATAGCCGTGTCCTCGGCCAGCCTCACAGAAGCCGCCAAAGAGATGGAACTTGCCTTCTCATTCTCCAAATTTTTTTCTAACTTGGCCACCTTCACTTCAAGATCCTCCTTCAAGCCTTTCATCCAATCAAACTCCTGTTTGGCCTCCTCCATAAAAGCTTTAGTGGCATGGAGAGGAAGACTTTGAGCAGTTCGATATAGGGCCGCTCCCATGTGTGCCATCTTGATACTACTCCGAGTTATATAATCAAAATAATGAAGAAGCGACACGTCGTCCATGGGGAGGACACCATAAGGACCAATTTGTTGATCTACAAACTCGACTACATCAAAGTTAGGAGCATCAAGGTTGAAAGGCTCAATTGTTTTTTGCTTCTTACTAGGAGGGGCACCAGAAGCTGTAGCAGAAGATTGTGGAGGATCGACCAGACAAACCCGAGGAATAGGAATTGCTTTCCTCGGTCCGGGAGAACTCAGCACAGGAGGCCTCACTGGAACCTGAGAAGATCCCTCTCCAGCCGCCTTGGCCGAGATGTTTAGAGCAGCAGTTGCCTTCTTCGCCTTCTTGTAGGCCTTCATAGAATCATTATTTTTCGACATCTCTGAAAATACAGAATCAACCACAAAAGACAAGTTACAACATAGGAGGAGAAAAGCTCAGAAGCAAGTATAAAAACAAGTCAGACAGTACCCAAAGCAGTTCGAACCAAAGATAGATCACTCAAGAATCTCTTCATATCCAGATGGGGAGGTTTCCCCCACAAATCTTTAAGAACAACTACAAAGGTCCGCTCAACCTCATTAAGCATCTCCCATGTATAACGTGGCACTCTCACATTCTTTTGCCACTCCAGAGGAAAAGCGGGCTCATCATTTTCATCAAGAAAAAAAGGGGCGGACCCCCTCAACAGCACGAACTCGAAAGAAATAGTTCTTAAAATCTTTAAACAACTCATCATACATGGCAAAAACTTTATGCCCCTGGGCCGATCTGAAAGAGACCCAGAAAGCTTTCTTTTTGGAGGAACCTCCGGGCTTGGACGAGACAAAAAGATAAAGGAAAAGAGTTTCAGAAGGTGTTATGCCTAACTCTTGGCAAAGCAGTTGAAATATTTTGATAAAACCCCAGGAATTCGGGTGAAGCTGGGACGGAGCAATGTTACATGACCACAACAGGTCAGTTTCAAAAGCAGTAAAAGGAAAAATAACGTTTAATTGGCTAAAGAAGTATTCATAAGCATAGAAGAAGGGACGCTCCCCCTCGATGGAAGTCAGAAAACAAACTCTCTCATCAGAATCAGGGGCAACAAGCTCATAATCCCCCTCACGGGCACTGTTACCACAAATCCTATGGCGCTTCCTCAGCTCTGTGCAAAATTCAGCATCCACAACAGAAACACACAACAAAACAAGGGAGTCCAGCCAATCGGACATCCCCTCGGGAACTCTGGAAGACATCTCTACAATGTTATTGCGAGAAGACATGAGGCCAACTAATCCTACAAGTAAGAAAAGAAGATGGGATTACTAAAAACAACTCGGACAAGGGAGAAAACAACTCAATACGATACAGGCGAACACACAGAAAAGGAAAACCCTAAGACTCAAACCAAAGTCCTGGGACATCCTTTGGAGGCAATAATAAAGCAAGGTTTCTGGTAAAAATCTACTTCTCGCACCCCAGCACCTCTCAAAACAAGAAAAGAAGGCTTCAAACAGCAAGCATTTTCCATCAGATTAAAACACAAAAGTCTTCAAAAAACATTGCCTTTCAGTCTAAGCAAGCAAAAACCATCCCCAAACATCAAGCACGCCAAAAAGAAACCATTAAAGATACAACCTTTTTCAGAAATCAGACAAAAGCAACCGTCAAATAAAGCAAGGAACAGATGCGGATAGCGGTACCAGAACAGAAACAACAAGGAACATGCAAAGCCTTAAAAGCATCAAGCAAAAACAAAAAGGATCATGCAGAAGGTGGAGAAACCCCCAGAACGCACATTTCAACAACAATAAGGTACGATGGAAACAGAAAAATCCAAACTTTCTCTAAAGGAAAACCAAAATCGAAACCTCATCACAAAAACAAAGAGAAAGCACAAAATGGGACTAACCTGGAGACGAAAGGAGCTCCGAGGAAGAAAAATGGAGGCACAGAAATAAAAGCTGCCCAGAAAATCGCCAAACAAACGCCACAACACAAGAAAGCAGAAAGTGCAAACGAAAAACAGAGAGCGAAGAGAACGGAGAAAAGAAGTTACGAAAAGGGCGAAGGAGAGAAACCGTTTCTGGGTTTTCAAAATCAAAATAAAGAGCCAAAGGGAAACGGGGCAATTAATGTTAAAATTAATGAAAACATTAACCCTTGCACGTTCCCGAAGCGCCGATATAAAAGCGCGCGCATTTAGAGGAAAAATGTTCTACATTCAAAAGCTTCTACAAAGAAAGCGACAAAATGCTTGAGTTCGGCTTCAAAGGACCAAAGTCAAAGACTTGACCTTGACAAAAGACCGAGCTCAAGCAGGGGCATTGTTCATACCCCGGGTCGCGCTACCCGACCTGGGATGATTGGCGACAAAGCGACCGACCTCTTCAGGTCAGGCTATCCGACCTCTTCTCAAAGAGGTCGGCCAAATCGACAAGAAAGCCCAACAAAGGGCCCAAATAGAGGAACACGACCCACATCCAAAGGCAATCCAAGCCTATAAAGATAAAGACAGTTCCCTTGAAGATAAGCTGACTTCACCCCAAATAAGATAAGATAAGATAAGATAACTAACTTATCTTATCAGAAAGGTCAGCCCACACTACTATAAATACACTGGAGCACCCAGGTATAACTCATACTCTGATTCTATAATAAACCTGCTTAATACCCGTGCTAACTTAAGCATCGGAGTCTCTTGCAGGTACCCCCCACCCTCCGGTGGCCAAGGATCAGCAGTACAACAAGTCCAACAAGTCGGACACAACAGCTCCGGCCATCACCAGCCAGCCGGACACGCCATCTCCGAACAGTATAGAAGATCTCATCCGAGATCGACCTCTAGTTTCAGGTAACCCTCGGAACAGCCACCAAAGAAGGGAAAGGGAAAACTTCTAAAAGGGGAGACAAACAAGTCCATCTGCACAATCCTTGAAGGAAAGCATCAGTTGGAACAACCCGTCCACCTGCACATCTCAGCATGCACCGAGGACGGTACAATCTTTAAGTGTGGGGAGGTCGATACCGATCTCTATGGGTTAGTATTTTCTTATCAACACCAATATTTTATTTTCCTTGTTAGTCGTTGCATTTGCATGTTTGATTGCATATTTATTTGATTTTATGCATTCAGTTACTACTTGGTTGAAGTAATATTTTCTTTTCCAAGAAATTTTTATAGTATTTCACTAATTGAAAAAATTTTTTTATGTTAAAACTTGTTTGAAGTTGTATTTGGAACATGGTTTTTAAGCCAAAGAACACACAACCTGTGAGATTTTGAGCTTATTTA
>NC_029785.2:42357471-42379940 GCF_000816755.2 Arachis ipaensis | reverse complement strand
CGATAAAATATTAGGAATTTGGGTACCTACTCATGTGAGACCAGAAAAATTAAAAATCCATGTGCATTGATAAGTTATGTTTATTTTTCAGCTTTAAAAAAAAAAGAGAAAAAAGAGAAAAAGAAAAAATATATATAATATAAGTAAATAAATAAGGGGACAAAATTACCCCAATATTAAGTTTAATAACAGTGAGGGTTCAATGCTTGATTCTATGTTCCCTGCTTTCATGAGCTGTCTTCTTACAAGTTTACTTGCTTTTTATTGTACGATTTGAATTAGTGGAAATTGGTTTGTACTTGTCTTGGAGAACTTGTTTACTTTTAAACCAAGTAGGTAGAAATATTTTGCATGTAGTTGCATTCATATAGATAGGATTGTATTTCATACATCCTACCATTCCTCTTTATCTTTATAGCTTCTCTTGAGCTTAGCATGAGGATATGCTATTGTTTAAGTGTGGGGAGGTTAATAAACCACTATTTTATGGTTTATCTGTTAGCTTTCCAACGCAATTGGAACCACCTCATTTGGACTTCTGTACTCAAGTTATGATCAATTAAGTGCGAAGAGGTCAGGATTGATAGCTTTGCGATTCCTTCATTTCTTTATGAGTTCTCCATTTTTACATGCTTTTCCTTCGTTCCCTCAATCCAATCTTTGCCTTCTAAACCTAAAATTATTTAACAAACATATCAAGGCATCTAATGGGATCAAGGTGAATTAAATTTAGCTATTTTAAGATCTAAAAAGCATGTTTTCGCTCTTAAGTACACTTAAAGGAGAATTTACAAAACCATGCTATTTTAGTGAATAAATGGGAGAAAAGTTGATGAAACCCTCTAAATTCAATACAAGAAAAACCCTAAAAATGGGGTTTATCAACCTCCCCATACTTAAACTATAGCATGTCCTCATGCTAAACCAAGAAGGAAACAAGGGGTATGACATTTATTCAATGCAACCTATCTATATACATCCTATCTAAATGAATACAACTAAATGCAAAATGATTCTACCTACTTGGTTAAAAATAAATCAATCCTCCAAGAGCATGTATAAACAGGTAGGGCTAAGGTTATATGACGATTCATGAATCCTACCAATTCAAGTATAAAAATGAAGTTCAAATAGACTTGCAAGAAGAACACTCATGAAAGCCAGGAATCAAGGAATTGAGCATCGAACCCTCACCGGAAGTGTTTGCACTCTAGTCGCTCAAGTGTATAGGGTCGATTCTCTCAATTCTCCCCTAATCATGCTTTCCAAGATTTATTTTTCATCTAACAATCAACAATTATTCAATGCATGCATACATTCATCATGAGGACTTTTCATAGGTTGTAGTAGGGCTAGGGTCAAGGTAGGATTGTATATGGTTAAGTGGACTAGAATTAGAATCTTTGATCAACTTAAACTTCCCACCTAACCTATGGCAACCTATACAATTTAAGTGCTAACCTAACTACCCATTCTTCACTTTTTCACATAATCATGCATTTTCTTTTGATTACCACACATATGCATTGATCTTTATTAATCTTTACTTTGGGGTATTTTGTCCCCTTTTATTGCTTTTTTATTCTTTTTCTATATTTTTATTCTTTTTATTCATATATTTTTTTTCTTTTTCTTTATCATTTTTTCTTTTATTTTTCACAATAAAGTATATACGAAGGCATCAATGCATATGGTTTTACATATAATTAATGCATGAGCATGTACCCAATTCCTTAAATTCCTGATGGAAATACAAAACACCCTTTTATCCCAACCAATGTCTCAAGTTTTTCCACACTTGAATGATACTCACACTCACTAGCCTAAGCTAATCAAAGATCCAACTAAAAGGACATTTATTATTTTTCGCTTTAGGCTTGTAATGTGCTAACATTAAGAACAAAGTAGGTTAATCGTAGGCTCAAAGTTGGCTAACAACGGTAGGTAAAAGGTAGCTGTTTGAGTAAGTGAGCTAAATGAAATGATGGCCTCAATCATATAAATGCATGTATACATAGAATAATGGACATAAAGAATCAAACAAATCAAAGATTACAATCATAGAAAGAGAACAATTGCACACAAGAAGGAAAAATAAGTGGTTATAAGATGTAACCACGCAATTAGCCTCAAAACTCACAAGCTTGTGTTCTTAGCTCAAAGACCATGTTCCAAAATAAATTCTTTCAAGCAAGTTCAACAATTTTTTTTTTCAAATTGGTAGGGTGCCCTAAAACAGTTTTTTGGAAAAGAAATCATCACCCTAACCAAGTATTCCTAATAAGAAATAAGTGGTAAAAAGATGTACAAATTCTAGCTAACATGCAACCTATCATGCAATGCAATAACTAATCTAACAAAGAAAACTAAGAATTGGTGTTGAAAGGAAATTGTTACCCACGGAGATCGGTCATCGACCGAACCTCCCCACACTTGAAGATTGCACCGTCCTCGGTGCATGCAAAGAAGGGCAAGGTGGATGGGGTGCTACAACTGATGAGCTTCTTCAAAAGATTGTGCGGATGAACTTGTTTGTTGCCCCATTTAGAAACTTTTCTTTTTTCTTTTGGTGGCCAGCCTAAAAGGAGAGAAAAAGAAAGAAAAATAGGCCTACAACAAAGATATCGAAACAAATAAAACATAGGCGAGGCTAATGCCAAATAAGAGTAGGGTTTTCAACTACATGGTAGCTACAACATGTGAGTGAGAGAATAATATAAGCTAAGGCATATCATTAAACTTGATGCAAGAGTAAAGTCAAAGCATGAGTAATTGACATGAAGAGTGATGAGTTTAGAAAACTCCAAAATTAATTTGATGATGATCAAATATTATTAAAATAATTAATTACAAAATTCTTAATTTGAAATTTAATTCACATTTATTGATTAATAATTTTGTTGTGCAGATTTTGTTTTGGGCCGAAAATGACAAGCCCAATCTGAAGCTAATATTCAGCCTTGGTATAAAAAAGTTAATTGTTATGGCTGAAACAATATTTTGTTAATTGGGCCAGAATTTTGATAAACAAGCCCAAAAATAAAATCTTGGTGCAAGATCAACTAGCTTGGTCCGAATTGAAAAGAAAGAGGGAAGAAGCTTTGCATGTTTAGTTCGGTTACCTATTCACTTGGGTTATGGAATTCAAATTTTGATTAACTTGAATTTAATGTAAGCATTGGAAATATGAAAGAGAAAGTATAATTGATTTGATTGGCATCATGAATATCACACGCTACTAAGCAAAAGGGAAGTAGGAATTAATTCATTTTAATTTCCTTATTCAATTCCATTTGAAAGCTTTTTCTCTCTACTCTCTCTTCTTTCTCTTCAGTTTCGGTTACATCCATCAGGAAAGATGGAAGCAAAAATAAGTTATCAGAAGAAAGAAGAAGAAGTTAGAAGCAAGCATGAAGCCATTGTGATGATGGCGTTAAGAAAAAGAAGATCTACAGTAAGGTGTGGTTGAGATCTTTGCCACTTATGGTAAGAAGTGGTGAGGAAGCCTCAAGCTCTCCATACCTGAAAATGGAAAAGATCCAATTCGGTCAGAGAAAAAGGATCCCTTGGAAGCATGGCTCGTCTCTACTTTTGCTCAACCACCACAGGAGGTAGCTACTGTAGCTATGTAGAAGAAGAGGCAGAATATAGGAGCAGGAGGAGCTGTCAAGCATCAAGGACTCATCAAGGGTTAGGAATCCTTCTTGGGGAGCAAGTCAAGATGGAAGGCCCGGATTGATGGATCTTGGTGAGAAGGGATGACACAGAGGTAATTGCATGTTGGTTTTAGCATTCGATTTTCTCTCTCCTTTCTTTGGCCGAACCGGTTTTTGCATGAAGAAGAAGAAGTTGGCTCGGTTCAACAGTTTCAACCTTGGAGGCTTTCCCTTCTATAAATAAGGGAGAACAGCCAAGGCTCAAAGCAAAGAGAAAAGAATGAAAGCACAGAGTTCTCATAGCTACCCAAGCTAACAAAAGTTCTTCTCCTTCAATGTGTTTCATGTTGTATTTTTCTGTTTAGTTTTGTCTGTCTTGAGTCTCATGAAAAAAGGCAAACAGTGAGGTTTGTATGAAAAGCCATAGAGCAGAAAAAGGCAGAGTATACAAAATTAAAAGAAAAAGTTATAGATGTCCTAGAGGTCCTTTGTACATCTGTGTTGTGTTTCATGATTTTGTGGGAATCCCCTTGCAAGTTGAGTTAGCACTTAGCAGTTGAAAGCTTGGTAGGTGACCAAGTCAAGTTCAAGATTGAGGATAGATTTTGGACTTGTCCTGGATAAGAAGGGTAGTTCCTAGGGAGAATTGGTGTCTGTAATCTGTTTGATTATAGTGAAATTCCATCATTGTTGTGATGGAAACTGGATGTAGGCTGCCCTGCACTTAGCAGCTAAACCAGGATACTTCTGGGTGTGATTCTCTCTCTCTCTTCTACTCAATTTCTGGTTCTGTTTGTAGGAGACAAAAATGAAAAATATCTCTTCATTGGTTACGAGACAAAAAGAAAATGTCTCTTGACTAGTGACAAGACCAAAAGCAGAAATATCTCCTAAAGCATTTTAAAAAGGCAGCAAGTGTTATTCAGCAAAAAAGGGGCTAAGATTTAACTCCCCTTCTCTTAGCCACTGATAAACCATCAATTGGTATTAGAGCTTGGTCTCAAAGAGATCAAGCTTTGCAGCTTAGAAAAAAGATCCTGATGGCAGAAAATAGTGGCTCAAACCTGGTGGCCTACACTCTGACCGAAGGACAGTCAAACAACAGATCTCCTCTCTTTAATGGCTAGAACTACACTTATTGGAAGGAAATAATGAAGATTTTTCTCCAAATAGTTGACTATAGACTCTGGAAAATAATCCTAGAAGGTCCTCAATTTCCAACCACCACAGGGGCTGATGGTATGGTCTCTCTCAAAGGTGGAGCTCAACGCCAAAGCTGTCAACTTGCTTAATTGTGTAATCAGCTTTGAGAAATACCGACGGGTATCAAGATGAACAACAACAAAGGAAATCTGGGACAAATTACAAGTTACTTATGAAGTCGCAACCCTAGTGAAGAAGACCAGAATACACATGCTAAACAGAGAGTATGAAATATTCTCAATGAATGAGGGAGAATCTATAGATGAGTTGTTCGAAAGATTCAATGTCATCATTACTAGCTTGGATGCTATGGGGATCACGTTTCCTGAATCTGTGCTTGTGAGAAGAATTTTAAGAAGTCTCACAAAAGAGTGGGAAACTAATGCTATGATATCTGAGAGTAGTGGTCTTGATTCCATGACATATGATGATTTGAGAGAAAACTTACTTATATTTGAAAATACATATTTGAAAAAAAATACTAAAAAAAAAGGAATAGCTCTCACATCTGTTACTAACCCTCTGGATAATAAATCCAGTGATTATTCTTCTGAAAATGAATTTGTTTTGTTTGCAAAAAAATTCAGGAAAATGGTGAAGCTCAAGGAAAAGAACAAAGGAAGCGGTTCAAGAAAACCAAGAAAAGATTCTAGCAAGGTGATATGCTACAACTGCAAGGAGACTGGGTACTTCAAATCTGATTGCCCTAAGCTAAAGAAAGAGGAGAAGCCAAAAAAGGGAAAGAAGAAGGGACTCATGGATTCTTGGGAAGACTTGGAGAATGATTCTGATGAAGATGAAGAATCAGAAACCAAGTCTCAAACCTGCCTTATGGCTGATAATGTTGAGCAGGTAGTAATTCATAACCTTGACACTGAAGACCTTCATCTCATGATTGATCATCTTTCTGAAAAAATTAGATGCTTCTTGCTTGAAAACTAAAATTTTGAGTCTCAAATTGAAATTCTTAAAGCTAAAAATGGGTTTTTAAAAGAAAAACTAAGAGAAGCTGAAACCGCTATTGATCTTGTTGAAGAAACTAAGCGGTTGAAAGCAGAAGTAAAAGGGTGTGAAAAACAACATTCTGTGGTTGCTTATCTTAACTGTTTTGAAGAAAATGAGAAGCTACTCAGAGGTAAAAAGACTTAAAGAGGACTTAGCCACATTTGCTCAAAGTTCAGAAAATTTAAATCAACTATTGGCTAGTTAAAATCCTCTTTATGACAAACCTGGGTTGGGATTCCATAAAGCATCAAAATCGGTTGAAACACCTTGTTTTGCAAACATAGCATCATCTTTGAATGATGTAAGGTTTCAAAACTCAACAAGTTTTGTGAAAATAGCCTCTCATAGATTTTGTAGATTATGCAACCGGAATGGCCACTTTCCTATTCAATGTTTCTTTGGTAAAAAAATGATTGGTAACAAAGTTTGTAAAATTATTTTTGACTACAATGGATTGGGACAAAGAATATAGTTTAACGTGAAAAGATCCAAAAAGATTTGGATACTAAAGGTCACTTGAGCTCATTTTGTAGGTTTGCCTAGCATCCAAGCAAAAGGACAATATGTGGTACATGGATAGTGGATGCTCTAGGCATATGACCAAAAAGGCAACCTTCTTCATAAAGCTTGATGAATATGATGGAGGGTTTGTCACATTCGGAGATAATGGAAAAGGAAAAATAGTGGCCATTGGAAAAGTTGGTAAAAATTTTTCTTCTTTTATAAATGATGTTCTTCTTGTTGATGGTTTGAAACACAATTTACTAAGTGTTAGCCAATTATGTGATCTTGGATATGAAGTCATTTTTAGGAAATTGGTTTGTTTAGTTATTTGTGAAAAAATTGGGGATATTTTGTTTGAAGCTAAAAGGTGTAACAATGTGTATGGATTGACTCTTGAGGATTTAAAAGATCAAAAAGTAACATGTTTTACATCACTTGAATCTGAAAATGGCTTTGGCATAAGAAATTGGGTCATGCAAGCATGTACCAAATTTCTAAGCTTGTTAAGAAAAACTTGGTAAGAGGAATTCTAAATATTAAATTTGATAAGGATATTACTTGTGATGCTTGTCAATTAGGCAAACAAGTAAAATCCTCTTTTAAACCAAAAGATGAAATTTCTACCAAGAGGCCATTGGAAATGTTGCATATTGATCTTTTTGGTCCAACAAGAACACAAAGTTTAGGAGGTAAACATTATGGATTGGTAGTGGTGGATGACTACTCTAGATTCGGTTGGGTACTTTTTCTTGCTCATAAAAATGATGCTTTCCATACTTTTTCAACCTTTTGCAAAATAATTAAAAATGAAAAAGATTTGAAAATTGCCCATTTAAGAAGTGATCACGGAAAGGAATTTGAAAATCAAGATTTTAAAAAATTCTGTGATGATTTTGGAATTGCTCACAATTTTTCATGCCCTAGAACACCTCAACAAAATGGGGTAGTTGAAAGAAGGAATAGAAGCCTTCAAGAAATGACTAGGGCTATGCTATGTGAAAATGAGATTCCAAAATTTCTATGGGCTGAAACTGTTAATACAGCGTGTTATATTTTGAATAGGACTATCATTAGAAAAAGGGTTAAAGAAAACTCCTTATGAGCTATGGAAAGGAACCCCTCCTAATCTTAAGTATTTCCACATTTTTGGATGCAAATGTTTTGTGCTTAATAATAAAGAAAATCTTGGAAAGTTTGATCCAAAATCCTATGAGGTGATGTTTGTTGGATACTCCACCACTAGCAAAGCGTATAGAATTTACCTCAAAGATCATAGGACCATAGAGGAATCCATACACGTTTCTTTTTGTGATACTAATTCAATTCCCAGTGCTCTTTTAGATGATGATACAGGAAGTGAAGCTGATATGAACCATCAATCAAGTTAAGAAATTCCAACTGCTATCCCAAATGAAGAATCTGTCTGACCAAATTTGTCTCATCAAGATGGAGGAGACATTTCTGTTTTGTCTCCTGAGCCAATAAGAGAATCTGGAATAGAACAATTAGCTGAAGCTCATCAAAGCTCAACCTTACTCTGAAAACCAAGAGAGTGGAAGTCTATGAGGGGTTATCCTCATGATTTTATCATAGGTGACCCTTCCCAAGGAGTAACCACAAGATCCTCATCCAAGAAGCAAGCTGAGCCAAGCAATGTTGCTTTCTTGTCCCAAATGGAACCTCACAATGTGAAACAAGCTCTTTAAGACCCCTCTTGGGTCAAAGCCATGGAAGAAGAGCTTGCCCAATTCGAAAAGAAAGAGGTTTGGACACTTGTACCTAACCCAAATGGTAAAAAGGTAACGGGTACTAAGTGGATTTTTAAAAATAAATTGGGCGAGGATGGAAGTGTTATTTGTAACAAGGCTAAATTAGTGGCCCAAGGTTACGATCAAGAGGAGGGTATAGATTTTGATGAGTCTTTTGCCCCGGTAGCAAGAATGGAAGCAATTAGGTTGCTTCTTGCCTATGCTGCCCACAAGGGGTTTAAAATGTTCCAAATGGATGTCAAATGTACTTTTATTAATGGATTTATAGATAGAAAAGTATTTGTGGCCTAACCCCCCGGTTTTGAAAGAAAGGAATTTTCAAATCATGTTTTTAAGCTTTCAAAGGCTCTTTATGGCCTAAGGCAAGCTCCAAGAGCTTGGTATGAAAGGCCTAGTGCCTTCTTATTAGAAAATCAATTTCAAAGGGGAACCACCGATACAACTTTATTTATAAAAGTATCAAATGATGATATTCTTCTTGTTCAAGTTTATGTGGATGATATAGTGTTTGGATCAGCCAATAAATCCTTGTGTGAAGAGTTTGGAAAACTCATGACTAGTGAGTTTGAAATGAGTTTAATGGGAGAACTAACATTCTTTCTTGGTCTCCAAAGTAAACAAACTCTTAGTGGCATTTTTATTTACCAAGGAAAACATGCTAAAGAATTAATCAAGAAATTTGGCCTAGAAAATTTCAAACCTATGGGAACTCCAATGCATCCAAATACTAAACTTGAAAAAGATGAAAACGGAAAAGATGTGGATGAAACACAGTATAGGGGAATGATTGGCTCACTCATGTATCTTACATCCTCTAGACCGGATATTTTTCAAAGTGTGGGTGTATGTTCAAGATTTCAATCTCACCCAAAAGAATCCCATCTTTCAGCCGTAAAAAGAATAATTAGATACATTAAGGGAACTTGTGATTATGGCTTATGGTATCCTAGGACTAATGACTTTTGTGCAGTGGGATTTTGTGATGCAGATTATGCGGGAGATCGGGTGGATAGGAGGAGCACCTCCGGAATGTGTTGTTTCCTTGGAAGCTCACTTAACATGTGGTCAAGCAAGAAATAATCCATAGTTGCTCTATCCACAGCCGAAGCTGAATATATATCTGCCTCTGCTTGTTGTTCACAATTAATTTGGTTGAAAACTCAGTTGGAGGATTATAAATTGAAAATCAATAGTATACCTTTGTTCTGTGATAATATGAGTGCAATAAATATTTCCAAAAATCGTATTTTGCACTCTAGAACTAAGCACATTAAGGTTAGATATCATTTTATAAGAGAACATGTGCAAAAGGGAACTATTGATATTCAATTTGTAAAATCCGAAGAACAACTTGCAGACATTTTTACTAAACCCTTGGGTGAAGACAGATTCTGTTCTCTAAGAAGCAGTTTGGGAATGTTAGAATTAAATTTTGTTGATAATTTTTGAATTTTCTGATTCTGTTTAGGTTTTGTCTCATAGGTAGGAAGGAGACAAATTTAAGGGCGTGAAGAACAGGCCATGATACAGGGGGAGACTGTACTGTTATTAATGATCTTGGGCCCCACCAAATCCTCTTTGACCTTATCCATGTCTCTGGCAATTTTGAATTATTTTTGTTTTAAAAACAATATTTTTTTGGAAGTTGTCATATCATATCTTGTAGGAAGGTGTTCTAGTCAAATCATAATCTTCTCCTTCACCTATTCCCTTGATTCTAGGAGCTAATCTCTCTTTTTTAATTTTAAACTTCCTTCCTTGTTGATAATCGCGCCACTTAATGGTCATTACTCACATAACCCTCTCTCTCCACTCAGCATTAAATGCTCCTATAACCTCCCACCTCTCTCCAATCTCGTCAGTCACTCCTTCATCTTCCCTCTCCATTCTTCACTTTCATAACATAAAAAAGAAAGTGGCTCCCAAGAGAAGTAGCTGAACCCCTCTACCCAAAAATCCTCCATTTTCTCCTACTCCTCAAGCGCATACTCAAATTCACATACACTCTACATCTTCTTCATCTTCTTCACCCTCCTCCAAACAAACCGAAACCATAAGAAGAAAGGTTATTGCTCAGAAAACTTCATCCAGAAAGAAGATTGCAAAGGATAAAGAACCGGTTGTAGAAGAAGAAGAAGAGGAGTCTCAATCTTCTCTACCTCACTCACCACCAAAGAAATCAACTCCACATGCTTCTGGCCGCAGTTCTCAGCGTACAAAAGGTTACGTGCTTCATAACACCAGGGAACCACCAAATTTGGAATCACTTGATTTCAAAAATAAGTACAACAAAGGTCACTCACACTTTGATCCAACCAGATTTAACTCTTGTGTTTCATATGAGTTTCATAATGAAGTTCTGAAAAAGTGTCACTTATGTGCATCCCACATAGTGAACTTGGAATCCCTTACTGCAAAAGGCATTAACTTTGTCACTCTCTTTGAAAATCTAAAATGGACCCCTTTGTTCAGCATTCAAAAACCTGTGTATCCAGCCCTGGTTTGCAAGTTCTATGCGAACATGAGGTTTCTTGATGGCGCTATTCACTCTTATGTCAAGCGGATTCACTTGTCACTAAACAAAGAAACAATCAATGCTGCTTTGGGATATGTTGATGAAGGAGCAACTGCCTATATGACGAGAAAATGGGATTCACAGGTTGGGATCTCATACCAGATTGCTTTGAATCGGACTTGCGAAAATTTCTCTGCCTTGGATGGCAAGATTCTGACTCACAAAGCTCTTGGTCCTGAAAGAGTGCTTCTTCACAGAATCATCAATCACATTGTGATACCTCAGAGTGGTTCATACTATAGAGTAACTATCTGTGATACTTTAGTACTTTTTGCTATTATTACTTCTTTTCCTATCTCTTTTGCATATCTAATGGTGAGACACATGTGGGAATGTGTTAGAAGTGACAAAAAGGCTAATCTTCCTTATGAAATCTTTCTTACATACATCTTTGAATATTTTAATATTGATTTAACTAATGAGGCTGTAGAAAATAAAGTTTCCACAATCAAGGAAGGAGGAGTCTCGAGTTCTATGAAAGGTAACAAAGAAAAACGCTTCATGCCCTCTGAACTGTCTAAAAGTGATCTTGAGAGTCGTCCACATGAGCCAACAAAGGTTGCGGACTCCATCAAGGACGTACTTACTGAGTTCTCAAATATGTCAAATCTGATGGTGCAATCCTATAAAACAGCTCGCAAGCAAGTATATGAGAATGAGAAAGCTTGGCTTAAGTGCCAGGAAAGAGTTAACCTACTGCTGAAGAGTTTTGAAGAGGAAATGGCTGCAGAGGAGGATAATGAATCACCTGGCTCAGATTTTAACCTCTCTGATGATTGATCTATTTGTCACCTTTCAAACTCTGTTTCTGTTTTATTATTTTGATATTTTATATGCACTTGGATATTCTGAACTATTATGTTTTGATAAAAACAAATATTATGCTATTGGTATGTTATTTTCACTTGTTTTTCAGGTCCCCTTATTGATGACAAAAGGGGGAGGAAAGTTGGAAAAATTGAAAAAAAAAGGCTGAAATCATTTTGATTCATGATCAATCGTGTGCATAAGTTCTATGTTCCAATGGTCATGCTTTATGATTTATGATCTGATTTGTTGAAATGCTTGCTACATTATCTTTATTGGAACTTAATTATGTTTTGATAATTCCCTTGTGCTCTGATATGTTGAATAAATGCTGGATAATTCTGTTTGATTGACAATTTTTTTGCTCTGATGAATGATTATTGCTCTGATATGATTGCTGAAAATTTTGTCTATTTGATCAAATGATTTGGCAGCAAATTTTTATGGGAATTATTTGATGAGTTTTGGTTGAAATGTACTCTGTACTCAGGACTTTATGTTTATATTGAGCAGAAAATCATTTATATGATAACAAATTAGTTTTGCTTATCACTTCACTTCTGCTCATAAATCAAGCTGTTCAACATAACTTAATCTTTCATATGTTGAATATATTGTGGCTATATGCTTGATTTTAAATGTTACAGGTAATGCTTTCCTTGATAAAATGGCATATATTAAGGGGGAGCAATGTAACAATTGGAAATGGGAGGATTCCAAATCTTCGAAGGGAGTACTCTTAATCCTTACTCTTTTCAATTCAATTTTTAATAATGTTTGTCATCAAAGGGGAGTTTGATGAGTTGGAAAACTCCAAAATTAATTTGATGATGATCAAACATTATTAAAATAATTAATTACAAAATTATTAATTTGAATTTTAATTCACATTTATTGATTAATAATTTTGTTGTGTAGATTTTGTTTTGGGCCGAAAATGACAAGCCCAATATGAAGTTAATATTCAGCCATGGTACAAAAAAAGTTAATTGTTATGGCTGAAACAATATTTTGTTAATTGGGCCAGAATTTTGGTAAACAAGCCCAAAAATAAAATCTTGGTGCAAGACCAACTAGCTTGGTCCGAATTGAAAAGAAAGAGGGAAGAAGCTTTGCATGTTTAGTTCGGTTACCATTCACTTGGGTTATGGAATTCAAATTTTGATTAACTTGAATTTAATGCAAGCATTGGAAACATGAAAGAGAACGTGGAAATAATTTGATTGGCATCATGAATATCACACGCTACTAAGCAAAAGGGAAGTAGGAATTAATTCATTTTAATTTCCTTATTCAATTCTATTTGAAAGCTTTTCTCTCTACTCTCTCTTCTCTCTCTTCAATTTCGGTCACATCCATCAGGAAAGATGGAAGCAAAAACAAGTTATCAGAAGAAAGAAGAAGAAGCTAGAAGCAAGCATGAAGCCATTGTGATGATGGCATTAAGAAAAAGAAGATCCACGGTAGGGTGTGGCTGAGATCTTTGCCACTTATGGTAAGAAGTGGTGAAGAAGCCTCAAGCTCTCCATACCCAAAAATGGAGAAGATCCAATTCGGTCAGAGAAAATGGATCCCTTGGAAGCATGGCTCGTCTCTACTTTTGCTCAACCACCACAGGAGGAAGCTACTATAGCTACGTGAAGGAAGAGGTATAAGATAGGAGCAGGAGGAGCTGTCAAGCATCAAGGACTCATCAAGAGCTAGGAATCCTTCTTGAGGAGCAAGTCAAGATGGAAGGCCCGGATTGATGGATCTTGGTGAGAAGGGATGACACAAAGGTAATTGCATGTTGGTTTTAGCATTCGGTTTCCTCTCTCCACTCTCTGGCCGAACCAATTTTTGCATGAAGAAGAAGAAGTTGGCTCGGTTCAACAGTTTCAACCTTGGAGGCTTCCCCTTCTATAAATAAGGGAGAACAGCCAAGGCTTGAAGCAAGGAGAAAAGAGTGAAAGCACATAGTTCTCATAGCTACCCAAGCTAACAGAAGTTCTTTTCCTTCAATGTGTTTCATGTTGTATTTTTCTGTTTAGTTTTGTCTGTCTTGAGTCTCATAGAAAAAGGCAAACAGTGAGGTTTGTATGAAAAAGCCATAGAGCGAAAAAAGGCAGAGTATACAAAATTAAAAGAAAAAGCCATAGATGTCCTAGAGGTCCTTTGTACATCTGTGTTGTGTTTCATGATTCTATGGGAATCCGCTTACAAGTTGGGTTAGCACTTAGCAGTTGAAAGCTTGGTAGGTGACCAAGTCAAGTTCAAGATTGGGGATAGATTCTGGACTTGTCCCGGATAAGAAGGGTAGTTCCTAGCAAGAATTGGTGTCTGTAATCTGTTTGATTATAGTAAAATTCCATCATTGTTGTGATGAAGACTGGATGTAGGCTGCACTGCACTTAGCAGCTGAACCAGGATACTTCTGGGTGTGATTCTCTCTCTCTCTCTCTTCTACTCAATTTCTGGTTCTGTTCGTAGGAGACAAAAATGAAAAATATCTCTTCATTGGTTACGAGACAAAAAGAAAATGTCTCTTGACTAGTGACGAGACAAAAAGCAGAAATATCTCCTAAAGCATTTTAAAAAGGCAGCAAGTGTTATTCAGCAAAAAAGGGGTTAAGATTCAACCCTCCCTTCTCTTAGCCACTAATAAACCATCAAAGAGCATGTTGAGCATCAAGTTTAAACAAGAAAGAGTGGGTCGTGAAAGGCATGCAAGTTCATATCAATGCACAAAGAACACAAGAATCATACATGATTAAGCATTAATTTAAAAATTTCATCACCCAACAATATCAAATAAGTCAAGAGGCACCAAAACTAACCAAGAATGTCTCAACAATTGAGTAAGAGAATTCAATACCATTATTAAAATAAGAAACTTAGAAAAGAAAAGAAGAACAAGCTATAAAAACAAAATTAAAATGCGAAGAATAAAAGTATGCAAATGCAATAAACAAAGGAAAATGAAAGATGAGAAAAAGAAATATTTTTGTATTGATGTTATCTCAGCTGGTTTCATAGCCGTCGTATTGATTTTTTTCTTTTATTTATTTATTTATTCTTTATTTTATTTTATATTTTATTTTTTTATTTTATGTTATTATTTTTTTTATTTTTTATTTTTTTAAGAGAGGGAAGAGGAGAAAGTAAGAAAGGAAGAAGAGAGAAGAAGAAAGGTAGAGAGAAAGAAGAAGGAAGGAAGAAGAAAGGAGAAAAATAGGGCGCGAATCCACGCGTAAGCGTCACGCATGCTTACGCGTGGATGCAGCAGGGACAATCCACGCGTAAGTGTCACGCATACTTACGCGTGGATTGAGATTGTGCTCCCAGCTCAATTCCAGCACAAATCTCGCACAACTCTCGGGTTTTTGGACCAGGAGTTGCGGAAGTGCAATCCACGCGTAAGCGTCATGCATGCTTAAGCGTGGATTGAAAAAAATTTTTTTTAGAAGCATAAAAATAGAATTTAACACTCTCCTAACCTATAAACATTCTAAAGCAACCAAAATTCAAATTTAACAAAAATCTTTTGGTTTTTGAAAAATTTTTAAATACACTACAAACAAAACTTACACTACAAGTAAAATACAATCTAACAACAACTAACCTACAACTTAAGGCACAAATCTAATAAAAAAAACTAGAAACTAAAATACTAAAGCAAAAATATACAAAGAAGAGAACTACCTAACAATGGCAACTCAATTCATTCATTGATTATATATACAAGAGAATGGAAAGAGTTTACCACGGTAGGGTGTCTCCCACCTAGCACTTTTATTTATTGTCCTTAAGTTGGACATTTGATGGGGTCCTTGCTAAGGTGACTTATGATTGAACTCTTCCTTGAATCCCCACCAATGCTTGCATTTTCAATAGCCTCCGGGATCACAAATTAGGCGCACAAGGCCTTTAAGGAAGTTTGAGCAAATGACAAGGCCCCAAAGTTGATGATTGTCTATGTATATTCCAGGGTCCCATACTTTTTTTGTCAACCCCTTTCTTCTTGAACTTCATGCTTCCAATTGGGTGACAAACTTATTGAATTCTCCTTGTAACTCCTACTCATTATTCTAGATCCCTTGATTTGAGCTTCACTCCAACCATGAATCCTAAAATTTGAGCTTCCTTCCACTATGTACCTTGATTCTTGTTTCCAACCAACACCCAACTCTTTTCTTCTTTCTAACTCACACATAGCTTTAAGTTGACCATTCATTTATAACAATGCATATTGATATGGGCTAAGAAAATTGAAAGATGAGATGATTACCCATTCAACTTGTAATTTAGATGGTGACTTATCAAGGAAGATATCTAATGGTCTTGACATTGTAGGCTCCACTTCCTTTGGTTCCTCCTTGACGACTTCCATCTTTTAACAACCTTCTTCGATCTCCTCTTGTTTGCTAACTTCTTCCAACTCTTTCTCATTGATCAAAATATGTATTGGAGGTTGTGCACATTTCTCCTCAACATCGGTTTCACACTCAAGGGAAGAAGCTTCAACAAGATCCTTATTGTCACTTGGTGTAGAGTTGTCTTCAATGATGGAACTTTCTTCTTGTTCAACCTCCCCTAGATCTTCCTCGACTATTCTTTCATCTTCAAGGGTCTCTACTACCTCCACCTTTTGGGCCTCCTCTTACTTCTCTTGTAGTATGGATGCATGAATCTGATCTATCAATTCCCTAAGACGATCCCTTCTCTCTTGGTCCATGTCAATCACATAATTGAGATTATGTTGCTCTTGGATTGATGGATACGGATGTTCTTTTATAGAGGGTGGTGGTGGGATGGAGAGATCATTATGTGGTTGGAAAGGAGGTTCATCAAAGCTTGGTGGTTGGAAGGTGTTTTGATTATTAGTAGAAGATAGAGGTATACGGGATATAAGCTCTTGAAAGGCGAAGGTAAAACTAGTGAGTGCGGTTTGGAGCTCTTTTTGCTCTTGAGAAATGATACCAAGTGTATCATTCATAGGGTAGTGATGTTGAAGTGGTGGTGGTTCCACGGGTGCTTGTTCATAATGGTTATAAGTGTGTGCATATGGAGGATATGGATTAGGATTGTGTGGAGGTGATTGATGGAAATAGGATGTGGATTGGGAGTATAGTGTTTGGAATGATGGTGTTTGAAGACTATGTTGAGAGTATGGTGCATAGAATGATGGTGGTTGAGTGGCATAATCATGATAAGAACCATCATATCCATTGGAATGATATGCATCATAGAAGGGGTTGCAATCATAATAGCTTGGTTGAGGAGGTTGCCATGGTGATTGCTCATATGGATATGGCTCCCTTCTCAAGAATTCATCTCTCCCATAATGTGAGCCATCATTAAAGTCTTCATTACCTACAACATAGTCATAACCATATCCAAAACCACAAGGATAAGAATTCATATGAAAAAGAGGAAATCAAAACAAAAAATCTCAAAAAGGCAAAGAAAAAGTAAACTACTAATTACTAGCAAAACCAAGAATTGACCAAAGGGAAAGATATTCACAATATGAACATATTCACAATAGCCAATAACATAACACCATTGCAATTCTCCGGCAACGACGCCATTTTGATGAATAGATTTTTTTGTGGTTTAGAATTTCACAAATAAAATCTCATTGCAAGTATAGTTTCTAAACCAACAAACAATCCTCACATCAAACAAAATATGGTTGTCACTAGGTCAACCCCAATAAAAATAACCGAAGTATTCAAACCTCGGGTCGTTTTCCCTAAGAATTGCAATGGAGTGTTCAATTATTGGCTATGAAGTATCCTTTGGGGTTTTTGAGATAAGAAACAAGAAATGTAAATGGTAAAAGAAATAAACTAACAATTAAGGAAGCTCTTGGCAAGGTATGAGAATTAGAAGTCCTATCTTAATTATCATCATCAATTGTGACATGAGAATTGTTCATTGCTCCCACTTAGTTAACCTCTAACTATGAAGGAAAGTCAAGTGGATACAATCAACTTGAGACCACAAGTCCTAGTCTAATCAAAGTGAAAGACTAGCTTTAGTGACATTCAAGTTAATTAGCAACTTCCAATCATCAATCAACAAGAGAGTTTGATAATTCAAGAGTCACCAATTACTCAACCTAAGCCAAGAGGAACAAAAATCAAACTCATAACTAGAAGAAGCATTTCAACAAACACCTAGTGGGCAATATAAACAAACAACACATAAATTGCAAGATTTAAGGGAATCTACAACTACAAAAGCAAGAGATCAACAATAGAGAACCAAAGTAATTATGAAACAACAAAGAAATCATGAATTGCATTAAAAGGAAATGTAGATCTACAAGTGAATCCATAGACTACAACTAACAATACAAAAGAACTACAAGAGAACTACAAGAGAAGAAGAATTCTACAACTACAAGAGAACAATTAAAGATGAAAAAGGAAAATTAGAAGAGAAGAAGAAGTAGATCTAGATCTAAGAACTAAGAACCCTAATCTAGAGAGAGGAGAGAGCTTCTCTCTCTAGAAACTAACTAAAGCATGATGAAAACTAAACTAAAACTAACTAACCAACTAATTACCTCATCTCTCTTCAATCCTTGGGTTAAATAGCATCATAAGTGAGTTAGATTGGGCCTAAAATGCTTCAGAAATCGCTGGCCATGAGTTGCCTTTAGTGAGTCATGTGCAACTTCTCACGTGTACGTGTACATTACGCATACATGTTTCTAAACACCAAGCAACTATGGCAAATTTTATGTCATTTTGAAGCCGCGGATGTTCGCTTTTCAATGCAACTAGAACCGCCTCATTTGGACATCTGTAGCTCAAGTTTTTTTTTGAAATAAATAGTGCTCAACACAACAAGGTGGAGCAGCAGAACATAAGTAACAGGCTACTAAACGTACAGACCACCATGGGTCAACACAAAAGTAAAGTACCCCTAGTCATCTTCGGCATTGCCATCAACGACCAGGAGGTTCACCACCAAGCCACTCATCGGAGAGCATAAAGGATCTGTTTATTATTTCCATCACCCCTGAGCCTTTATTATTGAAGACTCTACCATTCCTTTCTATCCAAATTGCCCAGATAACAGTAAAAAACCCAATCAACCACCGCCTCCGCTCATTCTTTCTTTGTGAAGCATTCGACCAGCTCTCAAAATGTTGCTTTATTGTACCCGGCATAGCCCATATCCTTCCAAGAGCGAATAGCCATGCACACCACACCTGCCAAGTGATCTCACAGCCAATAAATAGATGATAAGCAGATTCAACAGACTTACACATAAAACACACATATTATCATGCTGGTCAATGACTCCTAATTTGCATAGCCTCTCCTTAGTATTCACCCTCTCAACCAAAACAAACCATGAAAATAACTCAACCCTTGGTGGAGCAAAACCCCTCCAAATAGCGCTAGTGAAGCTATAGCTCGTAATTTCCTCCGGGAGTGCTGCTTTCTGCATTACCTGCACAAAGGAATTAGTAGTAAAAATACCTATCATATTTCCAAACCACCCTATCCTCCCTCTCAGTTGTTATTCTACCTGACTGCAAGACCTCATGGAGTTGGTGTAAGAGCTCCAGCTCCCACTGAAATAATTCTCTCCTCCACTGGAAACTCCAGATCCATTCTAACCCATCCCAAAACCCGCACTCTCCTATAACAGATCCTGTGAGATTTGAGACCGAGAAAAGTCTTGGGAACATCTCTTTCAACCTTCCACTAGGCAACCAGATATCCTCCCAGAACTTGATTGTTCTGCCATTTCCTACATCCATAGATAACCCTCTGATCATCTTTTCTCTGATATATGGCTCCCTGATCTGGAGCTGACAAATATCTCTCCAAGGGCCCCTCTTGAAGGAATAGGCTGACCACACAGCATTACAGAGGGATTCATGCTGTTACAAGAGCAAACTACTTTCTTCCATAAGGGGCAATCCTCTTTCGAAAACCTCCACCACCACTTGAATAAAAGGGCTGTATTCCTAACCAATGCATCTCCCACTCCTAACCCGCCCGCCTTTCTAGGAGCCATCACTATCTCCCATCTCACTAGTGGCATCCCTAACTTCCCATCCTCCTTACTCCACAAGAACCGTCTTTGCAGTGAGATCAACTTTTCTGCTACTGCCTTTGACATCTTGTACAGGCTGAGATAGTATATAGGCAGGCTATTGAGGACAGACTTAATGAGAACTAGCTTGCCCGCTTTATTGAGAGTCTTCGCCTTCCACAAGCTTAACTTTTCTTCCACCTTATCAATTACCGGTTTCCAAGTCTTAACTAACCTTGGGTTTGCTCCCAGAGAGATTCCAAGGTATCGGACTGGCAAAGAGGCTTCCTTACATCCCAAAAGCTGACACATCTGTCTCGTCCAACACTCATCACAATTAACTGGAATGAAACTGGACTTCTCAAAATTAATACTCAACCCAGACATCAGTTTAAAGCAGCGCAATAAGCGCTTGTAATTCCTGATAGTCTCTTCCTCTGGAGGACAGAACAATATTGTATCATCCGCAAACTGCAAGTGTGACAGCTCAATATGATCTCGTCCTACCAAAAGCGGAGCAATGCGCCCATTTGTTACCGCCTCTCCGATCATCCGATGAAGGACATCAACAACTAGCACAAATAGAAAGGGCAACAACAGATCTCCTTGTCGTAGACCCCTTTCCATTTTGAATGGCTTTGAAGGGAATCCATTTATTAGTACCGACATAGACGCCGAACATACACATTCCTTAATCCAACCCCGCCACTTCTGACCAAATCCCATCTTCTGCAGAACTATATCCAAAAAACTCCATTTGACCCTATCATATGCCTTTTGAAAGTCCAGTTTAATTATCGCTGAGCTCCTTCTTCTTGCCTTAATCCACTGCACAGTTTCACAGGCTATCAAAGCCCCATCATGAATCTTCCTGCCTTGCACAAACGCACTTTGAGTCTCGCCTACTAAGCCTGACATCACGTTTCGCATTCTCCGAACTAGCACCTTAGAGATAACCTTATACACACAACCCACCATACTAATTGGCCGGAGATCTTTGATTTTTATAGCTCCAACAAACTTTGGTGCCAAAGCCACCCAAGTGATATTCGAATCCGTAGGGAGCCTAGCCGACCGAAAAAACCCCATGACTGCTTCAATGAACTCCTTCCCAATTTCATCCCAGCACTTCTTTATAAAATTCATGTTATACCCATCACACCCTGGTGCTTTTGTTGACTCACAATCCCACACAGCATTCTTTATTTCTTCAGCAGTTGGCATCAACTCCAGCCCTGCTACTTCTTCCTCAGATATCTGCCTTACCAGCCCATCCCGAAATCCTATATTAGGTGAGGTCTCCTGATGGTACAAATCCTTATAGAAATCTCTTATAGCAACTTTAATTCGGGGTTGATTCCTAACTAATCTTCCATGAATTCTCAAGGCATCAATCCGATTGTTCCTCCTCCTTGTCGAGGCTATATTGTGGAAGTACCTAGTGTTTCTGTCCATCTCCTTAGCATGTCTGGATCGAGACATCTGCTTCCAATGGATCTCCTTCCTGATATACCATCTCTTACATGAGCTCACTAGCGCCTTCCTCCTTGCTTCCGCTGTTCCATCATGCACTCCATTGCTCACCAATTCATCAACTTTCCTAATCTCCTCTTCAAATCTATTAATCCTCCTATCCATATTTCCAAAATTTTCTCTATGCCATTTGCGCAGTGGAACCGTCATAGCCTTCAGCTTGTCTAAGAATTGGCTCTCCCCTATGCTCCTCCATTCTTCCTTCACCATCCTCAAGAACCCATCATGAGTAAACCAAGAATCCAAACTCCGAAAAGGCTTGCCCCCCCCACCCATCCTTGTTATATCCATAACCAGAGGACAATGGTCTGACAGCCCTCGTGGTCCTCCTCGTAACCCTGTTTCAGGAAACTCTTCCAGCCACTCCAAGCTTACCAGTACTCTATCAATACGACTACAAGACTGACCCCTGAACCATGTGAACTTATGATCAGATAATGCGAGATCCACGAGCTCCATATCTTGAATCCAAGATTTAAGCTCAACTGCAGAAATCGGCATAGAAGTAGCCCCCTTCCTTTCCTCTACTTGAACAATCTCATTGAAATCCCTGATGAACGGATTTTTGACGGTTTAGAATTTCACAAATAAATTCTCGTTGCAAGTATAGTTTCTAAACCAACAATAATCCTTTCATACAAAAGATTGTTTGTCATAAGTAACAAACCCCTAAAATTAATAACCGAAGTATTCAAACCTCGGGTCGTCCTCCCTAGGAATTGTAATGAAGTGTCTTGTTATCGGTTGTGAGTTATATTTGGGGTTTTTAGGATTTTTAGACAAGAAAAATAAATGGCAAGAAAAGTAAACTAACAACTATAAAAGGCTCTTGGTAAGGTGTGAGAACTAGAAGTCCTATCCTAGTTATCCTTCTCAATTGTGATGAGAATTGTTCATTGCTACCACTTAGTTAACCCTTACTAAATAAAGGAAAGTCAAGTGGATGAATTGACTTGAGCCACAAGTTCTAGCCAACTCCCAAGGAAAGACTAGCTTTAGTGCACTCCAAACCAATTAGCAATCTCTCCAATTATCAATCAACAAAGGAATTAGATAACTCAAGTGTCACTAATTACTCTACCTAGGCCAAGAGGAACAAAATCTACACTAAAACTAAAAGAGACATTTCAACAAACACATAAAGTGCAATAGAAGTAAACATTATTAATTGCAAGAATTAAAGGAATCTACAACTACAAAGGCAAGAGATCAACAATAGAAAAGCAAAGAAGAACAATTGTTATGAATTTACCTCTTATTGAATTGAAAGAAAATGGAAGGAACAATAGTAGATCTACAACAAAATATAAGAACAACATAAAGGAAATTACAACAAAAGAATAGAAGAAGATGAATGTAGCAACAAAGAATTAAGAG
>NC_029785.2:42353766-42356812 GCF_000816755.2 Arachis ipaensis | reverse complement strand
AAGGGCTAAGGACTAGCAAGTCTAATCCACAATTGAATTGAGTTATTAAATATTTTTACAAACTTGCATGAAAAGAGATGATCATAGGTGAAAACATGTAATTGAGCATCAAACCCTCACCGGTAGTGTTTGCACTCTATTCACTCAAGTGTTTAGGGTTGATTCTCTCAATTCTCTCCTAATCATGCTTTATAAGATTTGTTTTTCTTCTAACAATCAACAAATATTTCATGCATACATACATATATCATGAGGTCTTTTCATAGGTTGTAATGGGGTTAGGGTCAAGGTAGGATGCATATTTGGTTAAGTGAGCTTGGAATTTGAATCTTTGATAAGCTTAATCTTTCCACTTAACCCATATAATAACCTATACAATTAAGTTCTAACCTAACTACCCATTCTTCACTTTTTCACATACTCATGCATTTTCTTTTTCATTTCGCAACACTTATGCATTGATCTTATTGAGCTTCACTTTGGGGCATTTTATCCCCTTTTTATTATTTTTTTCTTCTTCTTTTTTTTTTCTATTCTTTTCTTTTCTTTTCCATATTGTTTTTTCTTTTTCACTTTTATTTCTTTTTCTTTTATTTTTCTCATTTTTTCTTTCTATATACAAGAGCATCAATGCATAAGGTTTTACACTTGAGCAATACATGTGTATGTACCCAATCTCTCAAGTAGGAAAATATAACCTCAATCATAGAATCCAACAAAGATTATCTAAAAATATTCATGCTAAAATAGCATTTAGGCAATAAGGGATATAGCAATGTATAGTAAACAAAGTCAATACTCCAACACTTATGATGAAAAGATAGAAAATAAAATGAAAACTAAACTAAAACTAGCTAATCAACTAACTAACTAACTAATTAACTAACTAAAATAAATGGTTATCCATGGTGTTTGGAAGTGTTGGATGAGGGGTAGGAGAAGGGAAGAAGAAAGGAGAAGGAAAGAATTGGAAAGAGGAGAAGAAAAGAAAAGTGGATGGGAGAAAGAAATCCGCGCGTACGCACACATGGCGCGCGCGCGTCGTTGGCTTATTTCGATAATGGCGCGTACGCGTCGTGTGCGCGTGTGCGCAAGTGGGGTTTGTGCCAGAGGCACAACGTTGGCGCGGCGCAGGCACAACTCTCTGGAAAATGTATGGAGGTTGGAACTTCTCAATCCGCGCGTACGCACGCATGGCACGCGCGCGTGGATGGTCGAAAATGCTGGAAGTGCGCGTACGCGCCATGTACGCGTACGCGTGGATGGTGCTTTGTTTTTCAAAATTTTTTTTTTTATGTTTTTGCACCAATCCAAGCATTCCAAACCTCCAAACAGCTACCAAAACACCATAAAACCTTATTTAACATACTTAAACTACCAAACATACCCAACTAACTAAACAAAACATGAAATTAAACTAATTCTACCAATATATACAAAAGAGAAAATGAAAGGATTTTACCATGGTGGGGTGTTTCCCACCTAGCACTTTTGTTTATTGTCCTTAAGTTGGACTTATGGGGCGCTCCTCTCAAGGTGGCTTGTGCTTGAAGCTATCCTTGAACATCCACCAATGCTTGAATCTCCAATAAGCTCCATTCTTCAATTTTAATATCTTCAAGCCTTGATGGAGTTCTTCACAAACCATGCTTGTTTGTATTCTTAGCTCAAAAACATGATCCACAATATATATAATTCAAGCAAGTTCTATGAAAAGTTTTCACTCAAATCAATTGAGGTGCCCTATAGATAGAAATCCTTGAAAAATTTCATTATTTTGACTAAGCTTATTGTGTATACATATGCAAAAATAAGAAAATGAAAGTAAAAAAAATCCTAAAAACCTAAAATGAAATGCAAAAGTATTGGAATTAGAAATTTGTCACCCAAGATCGCCGATCGGTCGGACGACCTCCCCACACTTAAAAGTTTGCACCGTCCTCGGTGCACTTAAAGATGAGGAAGGGGGTACGGCGACTCTCCGGATTGCTATGTGTTCTTTCTTCCGTTTCCATGGTTGCTTGTGGTGCATTCGTTATGAAAAACAAAAATACAACACCATAAGATGAGAAGATATAAAAGCAAGGAAGCATACATTGTTGTCAATTTTAATATCTTCAAGCCTTGATGGAGTTCTTCACAAACCATGGGCTCCCAAAATTGATCCTCATGTATTCCCGGATCCCATATCTTATTCCCAAAATGCATGACCTTAGAATTCTCAATAAAGTGACCAAACATTCTCCTAAACTCAACTGCAGAAATCGGCATAGAAGTAGCCCCCTTCCTTTCCTCTACTTGAACAATCTCATTGAAATCCCTGATGAACGGATTTTTGACGGTTTAGAATTTCACAAATAAATTCTCGTTGCAAGTATAGTTTCTAAACCAACAATAATCCTTTCATACAAAAGATTGTTTGTCATAAGTAACAAACCCCTAAAATTAATAATCGAAGTATTCAAACCTCGGATCGTCCTCCCTAGGAATTGTAATGAAGTGTCTTGTTATCGGTTGTGAGTTATATTTGGGGTTTTTAGGATTTTTAGACAAGAATTATAAATGGCAAGAAAAGTAAACTAACAACTATAAAAGGCTCTTGGTAAGGTGTGAGAACTAGAAGTCCTATCCTAGTTATCCTTCTCAATTGTGATGAGAATTGTTCATTGCTACCACTTAGTTAACCCTTACTAAATAAAGGAAAGTCAAGTGGATGAATTGACTTGAGCCACAAGTTCTAGCCAACTCCCAAGGAAAGACTAGCTTTAGTGCACTCCAAACCAATTAGCAATCTCTCCAATTATCAATCAACAAAGGAATTAGATAACTCAAGTGTCACTAATTACTCTACCTAGGCCAAGAGGAACAAAATCTACACTAAAACTAAAAGAGACATTTCAACAAACACATAAAGTGCAATAGAAGAAAACATTATTAAATGCAAGAATTAAAGGAACCTACAACTACAAAAACAAGAGATCAACAATAGAAAACTAAATCAATCATGAAACAACAAAGAACTTACCAATTGCATTGAAGGAGAAAT
>NC_029785.2:42350960-42353398 GCF_000816755.2 Arachis ipaensis | reverse complement strand
GAGGTCGGGTTGACAGCTTTTGCGTTTCTTTTATTTCTCCATGAGTTCTCCATTTCTACATGCTTTTCCTACATTCCCTTGGTCCAATCCTCGCCTCCTAAATCTAAATCACTTAGCAAACATATCAAGACATCTAATGGAATCAAGGAGAATTAGATTTAGCTATTTTAAGTCCTAAAAAGCATGTTTTCACTCTTAAGCACAATTAAAGGAGAAGTTATAAAACCATGCTATTTCAATGGATAAATGTGGGTAAAAAGGGTATAAAATCCCCTAAATCAAGCACAAGATAAACCCTACAAATGGGGTTTATCAATCCCCCATAAAACAAAAAGGTACTTGACATAAGCCTGAAATGAAGCTTAGCTCTTCCCACACAATAAGCTTTTCCTCCCTAACATGCTCACCATACACTAAACAGAAGGCACATCGAAAATTATTTTTAACCAGCACTCCGTCCACACATAACCATCTAGCTCCTTTATGACAATTGTTCATGTTGAAAATCGTTTCGTCCCACATCAACAGCAGACCACCAGATGCACCTTCCGATCCCACAAACTCCCACCCTACGACATCATTACCCCACAGTTGCACTACGTCAAATTTAGTCATAACTTCTTTTTTTGTATCTATCAAGCCTAGCATATGCACATTACATCTCCTCCTAAAGTTCTTCACCATACTCAATTTACTCAATTTACCTCTGTAGCTCAAGTTATGATTGATTAAGTGCGAAGAGGTCAGGATTGATAGATTTCCAATTCCTTCATTTCTTCGAGTTCTCCATTTTTACATGTTTTTCCTTCGTTTCCTCAATCCAATCTTTACCTTCTAAACCTGAAATCATTTAACAAACATATTAAGGCATCTAATGGGATCAAGGTGAATTAAATTTAGCTATTTTAAGATCTAAAAAGCATGTTTTCGCTCTTAAGCACACTTAAAGGAGAATTTACAAAACCATGCTATTTATAAATGGGAGAAAAGTTGACGAAACCCTCTAAATTCAACACAAGATAAACCCTAAAAATAGGGTTTATCAACCACCCATCATATCAGCATTACGAACTTCAATATTAGACCCCTCTTGACTACCTTCAGGTAGCATATTCAGATCAACCATCGTCCTTCGAATATTCCGTCTAATAGCTCCACTCAACGAACTACCATCGACAGTATCTGCAGATGATTCTCGACCACCCAACTCAACGAGGAACACGAATAATTCCAACAAATGAACGTTTGTCCATCAGTTGTGCCACGACCTTATAAGACGTACGTCCTTGTCATCACATAAACGATACCTAATACAAAACAACATAAATATTTCTCACAACCGTGGTCTAATACATATACTATC
This sequence comes from Arachis ipaensis, assembly GCF_000816755.2. NCBI lineage: Eukaryota > Viridiplantae > Streptophyta > Magnoliopsida > Fabales > Fabaceae > Arachis > Arachis ipaensis. The sequence goes on along the minus strand of NC_029785.2, from coordinate 42,352,035 downwards.
AATAGAGCTAAGACAACTGTGATATACCTTTTATATAACAAGATGTCATCTACTTGGGTCGGATATCTGTAGTAAATTTTTCACCATTTTTGTCTCTTGTGCCCGATGGAATGCAATATCAGATTCTTCAACGCCGTTAAACTATTGACTTTGGGTGTCTTATAGGTAATTATCGGTTGGCCCGATCTAAAAATGATAGAACTTTCTTCATCGTATACTATTTCATCATCATAATGAATTGATAACAATGGATTCCTTGACATTGTTGAGAAAAAACGTAACTACTAGAAAGAAGGTGGAGAAAGAACTTGTGGTACTCAACTCCGCTATCCAATAGTCAGGCATTTATTTTTGAAATCCAACATAGAGTTTGCCAGGGGTGCGGCGAACTCCATAATTTATATAGTGTTTGCCGAGGTACGGCAAATTCACCCTAAATACTAAAAAAAATCGTATTTCAAAAATTAAAGTTCAAAAATCTTGTTTCGAAAATTAATTAATTTTTTTATTTTATTTATGAAAAAAATCCCCCGCTTCAGATGAAAGGGACATTGAAATGTGTGATGAAAGAAGCAATCCTACCCTATAGTAAAAGAAGCAACATTAACCATGTTTAATCTGTTAAACATGCATTAAAAAATTAACTACAAAGTGACGTATCAGCATCCCATTAGACACTCACCTTATAGCCACTGCTAGTCACTACTACCGCAGCTGAGACACAACCTACTTAAAATGATAAGCACTATACATTTTAATTAAGGAATTTTAAATTCAAATCTTAAAAATAATATAATATAATTTTTATAAACTATAAATAATAAAAAACATAAATTAATAATTTATGTACCAAATTTCTTGCTATCCTTCAAAACCTATAATTATTACAGTCCTGCTATATGTATAATTTTTTTTAATAATTAAATTTGTCATAATTTATTAATACAATAAAATTATTCACACAATCGTTTGCATAAAATCACACTTCACTTCTTCTACTACTAGTGTTGTTGCTTTGCTATTGCATCTTTTTTTCTTTTCAATTTTTTTATTTTGTCCTTATATATTTTTCTTT
>NC_029785.2:42349276-42350935 GCF_000816755.2 Arachis ipaensis | reverse complement strand
AAACCAAACTTTATATAATTACTACGCTTGGATATGAGTGTGATAACCAATAATAGTATTCACTTTACCAATCATTCATTTTATGTGGATTGATTAAACAGGAGCTTAAATGAATACTCAAGTCTTAGATAATTTTTCTTCTTAGTCCTATATTGTTTTTAGTTGCTTGAGGACAAACAACAGTTCAAGTTTGGTGTTGTGATGCGTGAGCATCTTTCTTCTATTATCTATTTATTTTAGATACAAATTAATTGAGTTTTAATTGAATTTCAGTGTTTGAAACCTCTTTGGATGCCACTTTGAATTGCTTTAGTGTTTTAATTATTTTACTTAAAGTTTGGATCGGTTTGGCAGAGTTCGTACGCAAGAAATGAGAAGAGTTGGAATCTGCCAAGCTAGCGCTAAATGCGGACCTGGGCGTTTAGCGCAAGCAACTCAGAAACGCGTGGCAGCCCTTTGTCCATTGGGACGCTAAATGCCAAGCCTGGTGTTTAACACTAGGAAGACAGAACCAAAGGAGGAGTTTCTGCCCATAAGGGCGCTAAACGCCAAATCTGGCAACTAGCGCCAATGATCCAGATCACACTTCACCAAAAGAGCATCTTTAGTTGGATTTAGCTTTTAATTGTTCTATTTTATTTTAATTATTTTTAATTACAAACAAAATCTTTTAGGGTTATAATTTATTATTTTATTTTAGTTTCAAATCAAATTAAGTTAGATATAAAAGGAAAAAGATTCAGCCCTTTGAGGGATCTTCTCTCTTACGCACCTTTACATTTTCTGAACCCTAGTTTTTTCTCTAAGTCATGAGCTACTAAACCTCCTTGGTTAAGGTTAGGAGCTCTGTTTATTTCTATGGATTAAGACTATTATTATTCTATTTTAATTTATGTATTGATTCAGTTTCAAGGATTACTTTCGTTCTTTATCTTATGAATCTGGGTATATCGAAAAAACAACCCTTGTTCTATATGCATTCTTGTGATTCTTGGAAGAGTGGTGCACGAAATTGTGATCTCAGGCAACGGCGCCAGAAACTCTGTACGCACGTCTTAATAAATTGTTTTTCATTCACAACTTCGATACAACTAACCAGCAAGTGCACTGGGTCGTCCAAGTAATAAACCTTACGTGAGTAAGGGTCGATCCCACGGAGATTGTCAGCTTGAAGCAAGCTATGGTCACCTTGTAAATCTCAGTCAGACGGATATCAAATAGTTATGGAGTTTTCGAATATTAATAATAAATAGATAGAAAATAAGGATAGAAACACTTATGTAATTCATTGGTGAGAATTTCAGATAAGCGTATAGAGATGCTTTTATTCCTCTAAATCTCTGCTTTCCCGCTGTCTTCATCCAATCAGTCTTACTCCTTTCTACAGCTGGCTTTATGTAAGGACATCACCGTTGTCAATGGCTACTTTTAATCCTCTCTGGAAAATGGTCCGATGCGCTGTCACTGCATGGCTAATCGTCTGGAGGCATCACCCTTGTCAATGGCTGCATCCTATCCTCTTGTGAAAATGGTCCAAATGCCCTATCACAGCACGGCTAATCATCTGAGGTTCTCGATCATACTGGAATAGGATTCACCCTCCTTTTGCGTCTGTCACTACGCCCAACACTCGCGAGTTTGAAGTTCGTCACAGTCATT
>NC_029785.2:42340052-42349189 GCF_000816755.2 Arachis ipaensis | reverse complement strand
ATACATAAGTGATAATGGTTCAGGCATGGCCGAATGGCCAGCCCCCATGAAGTCTAAGATAGCATAAAACTGATCAAAGATGATCCGAAGATGTCTAATACAATAGTAAAAAGTCCTATTTATACTAAATTAGTTACTAGGGTTTACAGAAGTAAGTAATTGATGCATAAATCCACTTTCGGGGCCCACTTGGTGTGTGCTTGGGCTGAGCTTGAATGTTACACGTGTAGAGGTCAATCTTGGAGTTGAACGCCAGTTTGTAACGTATTTCTGGCGTTCAACTCTGGCTTGTGACGTGTTTCTGGCGTTTAACTCCAGACAGCAGCATAGAACTGGTGTTCAACGCCCTTTTACGTCATCTAAACTCAGCCAAAGTATGGACTATTATATATTGATGGAAAGCCTGGATGTCTACTTTCCAACGCAATTGGAAGCGCACCATTTTGAGTTCTGTAGCTCCAGAAAATCCACTTTGAGTGCAGGGAGGTCAGAATCCAACAGCATCAGCAGTCCTTCTTCAACCTCTGAATCTGATTTTTGCTCAAGTCCCTCAATTTCAGCCAGAAAATACCTAAAATCACAGAAAAATACACAAACTCATAGTAAAGTCCAGAAATGTGAATTTAACATAAAAACTAATGAAAACATCCCTGAAAGTAACCAGATTCTACTAAAAATATACTAAAAATAATGCCAAAAAGCGTATAAATTATCCGCTCATCAAAGAGTTATCTCACTTGAATACTATCTTGAAATTAAATTCCTCCTAAATTGCTAATTACGTGACATATAATCCTTTTATATCAGGGTAATTAGGGTTTTTGTGGCCAATAAACTAGAATTGAACCTAACCCTCTAATATATATTAAGTGACCAAGGAATTGGCAGTTGATTAGGTTAGAGGAGACTAATTCACTAAGGAATTAGGGTTTAGTCAATTACAATTTACCATGAAATGAATCTTGCATAATTGAAATAGTTGGTAAGAAAACTTAATCTGGAAGAATAAATAACTCCGAAACCTTAACTGCTTTCTCACATATATTTCACAATAATTCCACTGTTTGCTTTCTTACTCTCTGAATTTCTATTTAATGCAAATTACAACGCTCAAAACACCAATTTCTTCCTGCCTGACTAAGTGATTCATTCGACTATTGTTGCTCAGTCCATTAATCCTCGTGGGATCGACCCTCACTCACCTAAGGTATTACTTGGTACGACCCGGTGCACTTGCCGGTTAGTTTGTGGATTTAGAATTCCAACACCACCAGCTTCTTAGTGATTGTGTAACACTAAGTTTGTGTTACACACTTCACCCATGCAAGGTATATCCCTCCATGCACACACTTAGCTAGTTATTTCTTTTATTTATTCTTCTTCTTTTAGGCTTCCTTAGAAGTTGCGGACAAGGAAAACCCCGCCAAGGACCCTATCCATTTCAAAGACAGATATGTAGAGGACTTGTTTGAGAAATTTTACTACAAGAAAAACCTCCACTATGAAAGACCCTTGTCAGGGGATGACAACATCCGTCAATATGTAAATGGTCTAGTGGAAAAATAGGGGTGGCAGTTTCTAACATAAGTACCCGTGGAGAACATATGTCCTCGCATGGTTTGGAAGTTCTACTCTAACTTCTATGAGGATAATATGGAGGAGGTATGTCTCCGAGGTCGAGAAATTCCCGTAAAGCCAAAAGACATCAGACGCCTCCATAATATCCAGCAGCCTCCACAAGGAAAAGATGACTTTGAGAAACTGACATCCTTGCCAGCTGACAATATGCCTTAGGATTCTACCATTCAGAGGATATGTGAGCCGCACTCTGAATGGACTACAAATCCAAAATGGTCTGAATTAGACTGAAAATGAATCAGCTCACGAAAAAGGCCATAACATGGCTTTATTTGATTTTTAGCTACGTCCAGCTGAACACATACTCCATGGACATTACAATGGAAATTGTGATTCTACTATATTGTATCTTAGACGGTAGGCAGGTGGTGATGCCTTGGCATCTTTAGTGATTTTTATATGGTTTTTTTAGTTTTCTTGTTTATTAAATTAAAGTTTTTTAAATGTTTTTATATTTTAAATGAAGTTTTCATAACGAATCATAAATTTGGAGTTGTTTTAGAATTATTGTGGATTCAGATTATATTTTTATAACTAAAGGGTAATGTTATCAATCTTGACCTTTTCATACTCAAGTGATCATAACTTGAGTTACAAAGGTCCAAATGAGACATTTTTAGTGGTATTAGAAAGCTAGCATCAAGAGCTTTGAAATAATATGCATATGTCTATGATGGACATTTAGCTTGAGCCACTCACGACCATCATTTTCAAGTCACAAAACCAGCTGCCAAGACTTCAAGTTACACGCCCAAAACTGGCATGCAACGCTCCCAAGTCACACCAAATTGCCATGCAATGCAACAAAGCCACAAAGTGGCATGAAATGCCACTAAAGGTGTGCAACGCCTTCGAGGCTCTCCAAGCTGGCATGTAACGCCTTAAAGTCCTAGAGCTTTGCAAGAATTGGCGTGCCAAGCTAAACCCAAGCGTGTAACACCGCCAAGCCCAAGTGCCACGCCAAGCTCAGGCGTGCCATGCCACAAGCCCAAGTGTAATACCAATCAAGACCCATCCTCTAGAAAATGCAATTTTAGTCAAAGTTATGAAAGATTCTGTTTAAGATAAGATTTGATTTGGTTTGGTTTTAACTAGAATTTGAATGATTGTTATCAGTTGTCTTATTCTTTCTAAAAGATAAGATAAAGATTTAGTTTTTGAATTTGAATATTAGGTAAACCTAGGATATAAATAAGTGAACATGGTTTACAAGAGATGATCATCCAGAGACTTCGGATCCATGAAACCCTAGCTATATCCTTTCGTCTTTGTTTTTCATCTTTCTCCATGAGCCACTAATTCCTTTGTTAAGGGGTTAGGAGATTTATTTATGTTTTCATAGATTATTAATCTAAGTTTTATTTTATTTTGTGGTTATGCATTGATCTATTTTCAAGATTGAGATTTCGTTCTTCATTCTTCAAAGATTTAGAAGTATTGAAAAATATTCTAACTCTGTTTTGAATTCTGTTATTACTTTAGGAAATTTCATATCGAAATTATAGCTTGAAAACTCTTTCTCATGACTTTTTGATCTGACTAGGAATATTATTTTAAAAAGTGTGTGACATTATTTTTTTCTAATTCCCAATTGTTTAATGCTAGCTTGAATATGTGACACATATAATTCAACCTGGTGTAAGATCCGAGAAAATTAACTAGTAAATTGATTAATTAGAACTGCGTTATTTGGGATTAAGATGCCCGGAATATGTAAAAAAATATTAGAATATATAATTTAGAAAGTTAACGGTAAAGTTTGAAATAAGAAAATTAAATTGAGCGCGAAAATATAATTATTTTGGGAAAAATGCATACCGACATTAAAATTGTCTGTACCGGCTTAAATCTGTCCGGTACTGCGAGTGAGAAAAATTGAAAATGTGAAAATGATAAGAAAAAATATTTAGAACGAAAGCCCGAGCCCATATCTTAAAGGTTTTGGCCCAAAGTTGGGCCAAAGGGCTAAGAACTTGAATTGGTCCATACTAGGTCCAAGCCTAAGGCTTATAAGCCTTTCCCTTAGCACATTTTAGCATCCCATTTCCCCATTTGGTTAAAGGGAGCTGCTGAAAGGGAGGAGAGAAGAGAAAGGTGAGGGCAAACCCTAGCTTCATCACCTTCAATCTACCATAACTTTTGTTTCAGAGCTCCGATTGACGAGCCGTTTACAATCACGCGTCACTCTCCTCATCCTCTTGAATTCTATTTAATTAGTTTGGTAAGTAACTTGATATCCCAGCTCCAATTTCTCATTCAAATCTGATTTTACATTTTGAGCTTGGGTATTGAGGATTTTTGGTAATTTTGATGTTATAAGAGTTCTCTAACTTGTGTTCTTGGTGGTTCTTATTACTAATTTCAATGGTTAAAGGTAAGGACCCCTTTTTTCCTCTTGGTTCATCAATTTATATGAGCTCTAGTTTTGACATTGTGCCAAATTATATAATATGGTATTAGATTGAGTAATTGGAAGCTTGATTTGCTAAAATTTTAGAAAGAAAAGCTTAGAAGCTTGAAAGTTGCGATATTAAGGTATCGGTTTAAGTTTCGGATAAATACCATGTAATGTGACATGAAATTCTAGGTTAGTGGACCTAGGATTATTGTTGAATTATTGTAGTTGATTGTTTAGTTAATTGAAAATTGTGATATGTTGGGGGTTTGATTGATTTGGAATAAATGTGATGATGGATTGGTATAAATATTCATATATATGAACAATATTGTGGTATGATTGATTATGATACTTGATTGTTGTGAAAATTAGACCGGAGGCCATGATAGGGTGAGGAATCCCCTATGTGGTAAGTTGAGGTAAGTGGTGTGAATTGTGGCATGAGATTGAGTATGTATGTTAAAGCATTGATTGAGAATTTGAATGTATAAATGTTGTGTGTTGTTATTGAGAATGGATATAGTTGATGAAATGTGTTAAATAAATTGAAAGTAGGTTGATTTAGGTTTGGAATGATTGAGGATTGATAAATGAGTGTTTGAAATGTGTAGAAATGATTTTGGAATGGTTTAGGATTGAGTTGAATTGAGAATTGATGAAATTGAAGGATTGTGTGAAATTGGTAAAAATGAGTTTTTAACCAACTTTGATAGGCCATAACTTGGCGTTCGAATTTTAGATTTGGATGAAATTTGTATTAAATTAAAGGTGGTGTTGAAAGCTTTAAATTAGTTTAAGAATGAAGGAAAATGTAATTTTGTAGAGAAAGTTATGAATAATTGAAAATTGAGATTTAAAAACTAAAATCTGAATGTTGCAGAAAAACCAGAAATTTTGGTATGTGTGCGCATGCACATGGTTGTGTGCACGCACAAGTCAGAACGGCTGTCAAGGCTCGTGCGTACACACAAGGGGTGTGCGCACACATGAGAAGGGATTTTACAAGTTGTGTGTACATACAACTGGTCATGCGTACGCACAAGCTGGGAAACACTTATGATTTGTGCGTACGCACAAGGGTGATGGGTATGCACAAGTCCCTTTTTTTATCGCATAATCTCTATTTTTGACTGTTTGACTTTTCCTGCAAGCTTGTAAACTTTTATAACCCCTATAATGAGTACAGAGACAATGGATTAGATGGTAGAAATTATTGGGAAGGAAATTATTGAGTCGAAATGAGTTGGAAGTGATTGGAGGGATGAGTTGATATGATTGGGTAATGAAAATGAGTTTGATTGATAAGATACATCCCTGGATAGATGCAAGGGTTATGGTTCACCCCACTTGCTCCAGGTTGAGATTGGAACTCCCTGGGTAGATGCAAGGGTCATGGTTTGCGCCACTTGCTCTAGATTGAGATTGAAACTCCTTGGGTAGATGCAAGGTTGTGGTTTGCTCCCACTTGCCCCGAGTTGAGATTTGAGACACTTTGCTGACCCTCCATCGCAAAATGTGGCCGGGTACTTAGACCTTTCCGGATGATTCCCAAAGAGAAGTTGATGAATATAAATACCTCTTGAGGATACGTGTAAAATCATGTAAATTAATAAACAATTAATTAGTAAATTAATTATGAGTCAAAGAAATTAAAAAATTAAATTTTATAATTTGAAGAAGTAAAAATATTTAAAATATGAATTAAAACACTAATTTTAAAGATTTTGGCTGAGAATTGGGCTAACGGACTGAATCGGTTGGACCGGACCTATATTGGGCCCAAAACCCAACATATATAAACTCAAATCAGCCCTCTCTCCCCTTCCAATTCACTGAAACACGCTGAGAAGAGAGATTAAGAACCCTAACTTCCAATTCAATCTTCAATTCCTCCTAACTTTCAATCTGGAGCTCGGATCGTCGCACTATTTGTGGCCATGCGATCGGCTCACCGAGCTCTTCAAATCCCCCTAAACAAAGTGGTAAGAAATTTGAATTTCTCACCTAGTCCTTCTCCTATTCAATTTCATGATTTTTGGGTATTGGATATTGAGGAATTATGTAATTTTAATAGTTTAGGGGTACTCTAGTGCGAGATATAGCTGGGTTTTATCCACATGCTCAGTACATAAGGTAAAAAACCATTAAACCTTTGTTAATTAGTGAATTAGTGAAAACTTTTATTGATTATAGTGAAATTGTATGAAATTAGATTGAATTTCATGTTGATTTGGAGTCAATTGGTGAATTGGGACAAAATTCTAGTTGCTGAAGCTTGTTGAGTTGGTTTAGAGACTTGGAAGCTCGTGGACAAGAAGTTTTGTGGTGTTTTGTGGCTTGGGGAGGAATTAGCCAAGGTATGATTTTGGTTTCTTATAGTTAATATATAATGCTGCGTGAAAGCTTAGGCTAGTTGCCATAGGATACGGTTGAATGCTTTGAATTGTTGGATTTGATGGATTAAATTTGTATAAATGTGATATAGATAGTGGTTGGTGATTATATTGGTGAAATAGGTAGAATTGTGTGTGAAATTATTTGAATAAATTGATGAGAATAGATCTTGGAATGATTATAAAATGATTTTTGAGAATGTGGTAAAATGTAGGAGTATTGGTATTGGTTTTGGCATGTTTGGTTTGGTTTCGTATTGAGAATTTTGGAAAACTAGAGGATTTGTGACTTTTGGTAAAAACTGATTTTTGACCAACTTTTGGAAGCCCTAACTAGGCTTTCAAACCCCCAAATATTATAAAACTTATCTTGGATGAAAATTGGGTCCGTGAAATTTATAACTTTCAAAGAACAGACTAAAAATGAGTTTTAACAAAAAGGTTATGTGCGTTTGAAGTTTGGTGTGAAAAACTAATTTTCTGAACTTAATATCTTTTTAACCAATCTGCTATACTTGCGTACGCGATAGTGTCACGTGACATGAGTACTGGGCTCTGGTCACATACTCGTGTACGCGAACAATGGCTGCATAGACGACATTTTCACTTTTACACTCATGCGTACGCAAAAACGTGCAAGCATAGGCAGAACCCTTCCTTTACCCAAAATTCTCGCATACACGGACAGTGTATGCGTACGCGACACTGTCTTTTTGAGAATTCTTGTGTATGCGGCAGGTGGCTCGAGTACGCATGACCCCTATTTTGCTAAAAATTGTAACTTTTGAGTTTTTAACCATTCTTCTAGCTTTCCAAACCTATGTAAACTCTGTTTAAGATATGATAACTAGTGTTAGGTTGTAGAAGAAGAGCAAACCTATTGAGAGAGTTAGTTTGATATTGAGGAAGAGTTATGGAGTAAATTATTGAATTAACGAAGCATGGATAATGTTGAATGAGATATGAATAAGAGTAATAATGGTATTTATAATTGTTACTGAAAGATCTACATGGCATATGCATTATATTACGTGAGACATAAGTTTTTCTGGGTAGATATAGTGGCTTGCCATTACTTGCTCTAGGTTGAGACTCGATACTCTGTTGACCCTCCATTGCAAGATGTGACTGGGCACTTTAACTCCCTGGATTCTCCCAATGAGATGATAAATAAATGATTATATATATATATGCATAGACTCTTAGGGAAGCACGCACGCAGGGACTGTCCAGGGTTTGCTACCAGACATGTTGAGTTTGGCTGGATAACTGACAGATGAGGCTTATCAGCCATAGGGCAAACATGCATCATATGCACCTGTATATTTTGTTTGGGTATGCATTGTCTTGGTTTGCCTATTTGCATAACTGTAATTAACAGCTACTTGTCCTAATTATTATATCTGTCTCCATATTTGTCTCATATTGCATAAATGTGATATAGATAGTGGTTGGTGATTATATTGGTGAAATAGGTATAATTGTGTGTGAAATTATTTGAATAAACTGATGAGAATAGATCTTGGAATGATTATAAAATGATTTTTGAGAATGTGGTAAAATGTAGGAGTATTGGTATTGGTTTTGGCATGTTTGGTTTGGTTTCGTATTGAGAATTTTGGAAAACTATAGGATTTGTGACTTTTGGTAAAAACTGATTTTTGACCAACTTTTGGAAGCCATAACTAGGCTTTCAAACCCCCAAATATTATAAAACTTATCTTGGATGAAAATTGGGTCCGTGAAATTTATAACTTTCAAAGAACAGACTAAAAATGAGTTTTAACAAAAAGGTTATGTGCGTTTGAAGTTTGGTGTGAAAAACTAATTTTTTGAACTTAATATCTTTTTAACCAATCTGCTATACTTGCGTACGCGATAGTATCACGTGACATGAGTACTGGGCTCTGTTCACATACTCGTGTACGCGAACAATGGCTGCATAGACGACATTTTCACTTTTACACTCATGCGTACGCAAAAACGTGCATGCATAGGCAGAACCCTTCCTTTACCCAAAATTCTCGCATACACGGACAGTGTATGCGTACGCGACACTGTCTTTTTGAGAATTCTTGTGTATGCGGCAGGTGGCTTGAGTATGCATGACCCCTGTTTTGCTAAAAATTGTAACTTTTGAGTTTTTAACCATTCTTCTAGCTTTCCAAACCTATGTAAACTCTGTTTAAGATCTGATAACTAGTGTTAGGTTGTAGAAGAAGAGCAAACCTATTGAGAGAGTTAGTTTGATATTGAGGAAGAGTTATGGAGTAAATTATTGAATTAACGAAGCATGGATAATGTTGAATGAGATATGAATAAGAGTAATAATGGTATTTATAATTGTGACTGAAAGATCTACATGGCATATGCATTATATTATGTGAGACATAAGTTTTTCTGGGTAGATAGTAGATATAGCCACTACTTGCTCTAGGTTGAGACTCGATACTCTGTTGACCCTCCATTGCAAGATGTGACTGGGCACTTTAACTCCCTGGTCCCTGGAAATGAGATGATAAATAAATGATTATATATATATATGCATAGACTCTTAGGGAAGCGCGCTGATGAGATATTTTGGTGAGAAACGAATCTCTCCCAAAACACCCAAAACTAACCGGCAAGTGTACCGGGTCGTATCAAGTAATAAAAACTCACGGGAGTGAGGTCGATCCCACAGGGATTGAAGGATTGAGCAATTTTAG
>NC_029785.2:42324844-42332722 GCF_000816755.2 Arachis ipaensis | reverse complement strand
CCAACGTTAGCCTCCAAGTTAGGGGGCTAACGTTGGGGCTAACTTCATGCAACCCGGTTCAATTTTCACTTATTCCATTGTCCTTTCTTCACTCCTAGCCATTCCTCTTTGCTTCAACCTTTCTCCAAGCCTTCTTCACCTATCATTGATCAACCAAACTAATCAAAGCTTTGCTCAAAATCATGAGGTATTCAATCTTCCACAATATGCAACAAATATAGTTCAAAACCTCATGAAATGGCATGAATTCACATATGGTTGGTTCAATCAAGGGAAACATAAAAATCTACTCAATTAGCTTGCTTGTAGCTCAAGAAAGTGCATAATTCTAATGAAAACTAAAGAAAAAGACTAGCTAAAATGGGCTAGGATGACTTGTCATCACGCGCACGCAGGGACTGTCCAGGGTTTGCTACCAGACATGTTGAGTTTGGCTGGATAACCGACAGATGAGGCTTATCAGCCATAGGGCAAACATGCATCATATGCACCTGTATATTTTGTTTGGGTATGCATTGTCTTGGTTTGCCTATTTGCATAACTGTAATTAACAGCTACTTGTCCTAATTATTATATCTGTCTCCATATTTGTCTCATATTGCATAAATGTGATATAGATAGTGGTTGGTGATTATATTGGTGAAATAGGTATAATTGTGTGTGAAATTATTTGAATAAACTGATGAGAATAGATCTTGGAATCATTATAAAATGATTTTTGAGAATATGGTAAAATGTAGGAGTATTGGTATTGGTTTTGGCATGTTTGGTTTGGTTTCGTATTGAGAATTTTGGAAAACTAGAGGATTTGTGACTTTTGGTAAAAACTGATTTTTGACCAACTTTTGGAAGCCATAACTAGGCTTTCAAACCCCCAAATATTATAAAACTTATCTTGGATGAAAATTGGGTCCGTGAAATTTATAACTTTCAAAGAACAGACTAAAAATGAGTTTTAACAAAAAGGTTATGTGCGTTTGAAGTTTGGTGTGAAAAACTAATTTTCTGAACTTAATATCTTTTTAACCAATCTGCTATACTTGCGTACGCGATAGTGTCACGTGGCATGAGTACTGGGCTTTGTTCACATACTCGTGTACGCGAACAATGGCTGCATAGACGACATTTTCACTTTTACACTCATGCGTACGCAAAAACGTGCAAGCATAGGCAGAACCCTTCCTTTACCCAAAATTCTCGCATACACGGACAGTGTATGCGTACGCGACACTGTCTTTTTGAGAATTCTTGTGTATGCGGCAGGTGGCTCGAGTACGCATGACCCCTATTTTGCTAAAAATTGTAACTTTTGAGTTTTTAACCATTCTTCTAGCTTTCCAAACCTATGTAAACTCTGTTTAAGATCTGATAACTAGTGTTAGGTTGTAGAAGAAGAGCAAACCTATTGAGAGAGTTAGTTTGATATTGAGGAAGAGTTATGGAGTAAATTATTGAATTAACGAAGCATGGATAATGTTGAATGAGATATGAATAAGAGTAATAATGGTATTTATAATTGTTACTGAAAGATCTACATGGCATATGCATTATATTATGTGAGACATAAGTTTTTCTGGGTAGATATAGTGGCTTGCCATTACTTGCTCTAGGTTGAGACTCGATACTCTGTTGACCCTCCATTGCAAGATGTGACTGGGCACTTTAACTCCCTGGATTCTCCCAATGAGATGATAAATAAATGATTATATATATATATATATGCATAGACTCTTAGGGAAGCGCGCTGATGAGATATTTTGGTGAGAAACGAATCTCTCCCAAAACACCCAAAACTAACCGGCAAGTGTACCGGGTCGTATCAAGTGTGAAACACCAAACTTAGCTCCTTGCAATACATACCACTCATTTAACCTTTTTATTGCACTAACTATGAAAAGAAAAGTACCTCCGGTTGGGTTGCCTCCCAACAAGCGCTCTTTTATTGTCACTAGCTTGACATCTTTCAATTCTTTTTAAGAGGGCTGTAAGTGTTGAACCTCTTTTTCCTCAACCCATTGTCCTCCCAAGTACAACTTTGCTCTGTGACCATTCACAGTGAATTGATTCTTTGTTGCCTCATCTAGCAGTTCAATATTCCCATAGGGAAAAATCTTTGTCACCAAGTATGGGCAAAAATTCTAAAAGGAAAGCTCTAAAGGAAAACTCTCCAAGAAAAGCTCTCCGAAAACTATTATGAAAATTCTAAAAGGAAAGCTCTCCTAATAACTTGAATTCTATCCTATTTATACACTTTCCAAAATGATCTTCAAGCCTTGAGTTGGGCCTTTGTTCTTGGTGGAATTGGAACCAAACTAATCAAAGCTTTGCTCAAAATCATGAGGTATTCAATCTTCCACAATATGCAACAAATATAGTTCAAAACCTCATGAAATGGCATGAATTCACATATGGTTGGTTCAATCAAGGGAAACATAAAAATCTACTCAATTAGCTTGCTTGTAGCTCAAGAAAGTGCATAATTCTAATGAAAACTAAAGAAAAAGACTAGCTAAAATGGGCTAGGATGACTTGTCATCACGCGCACGCAGGGACTGTCCAGGGTTTGCTACCAGACATGTTGAGTTTGGCTGGATAACCGACAGATGAGGCTTATCAGCCATAGGGCAAACATGCATCATATGCACCTGTATATTTTGTTTGGGTATGCATTGTCTTGGTTTGCCTATTTGCATAACTGTAATTAACAACTACTTGTCCTAATTATTATATCTGTCTCCATATTTGTCTTATATTGCATAAATGTGATATAGATAGTGGTTGGTGATTATATTGGTGAAATAGGTATAATTGTGTGTGAAATTATTTGAATAAACTGATGAGAATAGATCTTGGAATCATTATAAAATGATTTTTGAGAATATGGTAAAATGTAGGAGTATTGGTATTGGTTTTGGCATGTTTGGTTTGGTTTCGTATTGAGAATTTTGGAAAACTAGAGGATTTGTGACTTTTGGTAAAAACTGATTTTTGACCAACTTTTGGAAGCCATAACTAGGCTTTCAAACCCCCAAATATTATAAAACTTATCTTGGATGAAAATTGGGTCTGTGAAATTTATAACTTTCAAAGAACAGACTAAAAATGAGTTTTTACAAAAAGGTTATGTGCGTTTGAAGTTTGGTGTGAAAAACTAATTTTCTGAACTTAATATCTTTTTAACCAATCTGCTATACTTGCGTACGCGATAGTGTCACGTGGCATGAGTACTGGGCTTTGTTCACATACTCGTGTACGCGAACAATGGCTGCATAGACGACATTTTCACTTTTACACTCATGCGTACGCAAAAACGTGCATGCATAGGCAGAACCCTTCCTTTACCCAAAATTCTCGGATACACGGACAGTGTATGCGTACGAGACACTGTCTTTTTGAGAATTCTTGTGTATGCGGCAGGTGGCTCGAGTACGCATGACCCCTGTTTTGCTAAAAATTGTAACTTTTGAGTTTTTAACCATTCTTCTAGCTTTCCAAACCTATGTAAACTCTGTTTAAGATCTGATAACTAGTGTTAGGTTGTAGAAGAAGAGCAAACCTATTGAGAGAGTTAGTTTGATATTGAGGAAGAGTTATGGAGTAAATTATTGAATTAACAAAGCATGGATAATGTTGAATGAGATATGAATAAGAGTAATAATGGTATTTATAATTGTGACTGAAAGATCTACATGGCATATGCATTATATTATGTGAGACATAAGTTTTTCTGGGTAGATATAGTGGCTTGCCACTACTTGCTCTAGGTTGAGACTCGATACTCTGTTGACCCTCCATTGCAAGATGTGACTGGGCACTTTAACTCCCTGGATTCTCCCAATGAGATGATAAATAAATGATTATATATATATATGCATAGACTCTTAGGGAAGCGCGCTGATGAGATATTTTGGTGAGAAACGAATCTCTCCCAAAACACCCAAAACTAACCGGCAAGTGTACCGGGTCGTATCAAGTAATAAAAACTCACGGGAGTGAGGTCGATCCCACAGGGATTGAAGGATTGAGCAATTTTAGTTTAGTGGTTAATTTAGTCAAGCGAATCAAGTGTTGGTTGGGTGATTTGTGATTTGCAGAATGTAAATTGCATGAAATTAAAGAGAGCGGGAAAGTAAATTACTGAAACTTAAAGAACAAGAAATTAAATGGCAGAAACTTAAAGTGCAAGAAATGTAAATTGCAGAAACATAAAGTGCAAGAAATGTAAATTGCTTGGAATGTAAAGGGGGTTGGGATGTGGATTTGCAGAATTTAAACAAGGAAAAACTAAATTGCATCAAACAGAAGAAGGAAAAGGGAATTGGGATTGAACCGGATCTTATAACAGCAAAGTGAATAAACAATGAAAGCATTAAACAGAGAATTGAAATGAGAATTCAGATCTCAGGACCCAGAGACTAGAAAACCAAGTCTAGATCTCAATGCCTTCCTAGATCCAACAAGATCAATAGCAAGGAAATTGTAAATTGCAAAGAAAAGAGATGAAGAACAATGAACCGGAAATGAAATTCAGTAAATAAAGCAAAGAGATCCAAGATTGAGATTGAAACAGAATTTCTTCAATTCTCCAATCCAAGATCCAAGACAAAAGTAAAATGAAATTGCAAGTAAAAGGAAACAAAGAAATTCAAGTTCACTCAGTAACAAAAGCTTCCCCAAAAACTATATTGAAAATTCTAAAAGGAAAAGCTCCCTAATAACTTGAATTCTATCCTATTTATACACTTTCCAAAATGATCTTCAAGCCTTGAGTTGGGCCTTTGTTCTTGGTGGAAGTGGGTTGAAAGAGGATATATATATATGCATAGACTCTTAGGGAAGCGCACACGCAGGGACTGTCCAGGGTTTGCTACCAAACATGTTGGGTTTGGCTGGATAACCGACAGATGAGACTTATCAGCCATAGGGCAAACATGCATCATATGCACCTGTATATTTTGTTTGGGTATGCATTATCTTGGTTTGCCTATTTGCATAACTGTAATTAACAGCTACTTGTCCTAATTATTGTATCTGTCTCCATATTTGTCTCCATATTTTCCTTGTCTATCTTGCTTGTGTTTATTTCTAAGAGATCCTTCTGGCGAGTGAAGGAGGTGCTGAGAGTTGTTTCACTTAGTGAATCGGAGGTTTGCAGAGAATGGAAAATGAAGAGTTAGATACCGATCCTTAGACATAGTCATCATATTTCTGGTTTAGTGAAAACTTTAGGATATGAATACAGGTTATCGAAGTTTTAGAATGCCTCTGGCTTCCCGGGACATTATTTATTAACTATTTGGGAACTGTTATCATACTGAGAATCCCAGGTGACATATTCTATTGTTTTTCAGATGTAGGATGTGGGGCACTTCGCTGAGCGTACTGGAGGCTCTGCTAAAGCAAATATCTACTTTGTGATATTATGTTTTGTATTGTGTGTGTGTGTATAAATTTGTGTTTTATCCCTCTTAGAGGTTGACTTTGGAGAACTAGGATCTGTATTTATGTTTTGATTTACTTTGGGTTGTATATATATATATAAAGTTTTGTGTGGTAGAGTGTTACAATGCGTGCATCGAGGGACTGTCTAGGGTTCGCTACCAAACATGTTGGTTTTTGGCTTATAATCGACAAATGAGCTCATTGGCCGTAGGGCAGGCATGCATCATTTGTATTTGTGTGTATTGATTGGATGTGCACCTTATATTTAGCTTGCCTTGTTGAATAATTGTATCTATATGCTATTTGAGCTAATTTCTTTATCTGTTCTCTATATTTGTGTATTCTTTGTATTGTTTTGAACATGTTTGAACAACTGAGAGATCCCTTATGCTGGCGATGGTCACGCTAAGGGTTGTTCTTGATGCGATACGGTGAATGGAGGTTTGTGGAAAACTGAGAATAAATAGATAGATTAGAATCCTTTAAGTAAGTTGCCAATTTCTGGTTTAGTGAGAACCCTAGGCTTGGATCAATAAAGCTTTGAAGATTAAGATTGCTTAGAAAATTTCTGTTACCTTATATTGTATCGATTCGGCACTTTTATCCTACTGGGAACCCGGTGGTTTGGGTTCTCATCCATATATTATTTCTGTTTTTAGATGCAAGTCCCAGCACTCCTCAGTGAGCGAGAGTTTTATATGGAATATGGCGAAGAAGACTTTTGTTTCTATTTTAATTTTAGATTCTCTCATTCTTTTGGAAAAACTTATATGATGTATTTATTTTAAAGACTTGCCTTTAGAAGCTTATGATGTATTCTTGGAGAGATAAGGTATGTATATAAAACTGTCTTACTATTGTAACTATATCCGGCCTAATCTTCGCGGACTGAGACCAGTAGATATTTATATATACTTATATATGTTTCTTTACCCTTATTCTTTCTACAAGCTTTTAATTATCTACCTTTCCAACACGCTGATTGATAAACCCCAATTTTGTGGTTTATATTGTGTAGAATTTGGGGGGTTTTGTCAATATTTTCCACACTTATTCACATAAATTGCATGGTTTTGTGTTCTCTTCCTAATATTACTTTGTGATGGAAAACATGCTTCTTTTACCATAAAATTGCCATATTTTGATCCTCTTTTATTACCATTCGATGTCGTGATATGTTTGTTGAGTGATTTCAGAGTTTATAGAGCAAGAATGGCCTAGAAGAGAGAAAGAAAGTATGCACAAGTGGAAGAAACATGAAGAATTAGATTTTGGAAAATCAGCTGCGACGCACACGCGCACCTCACGCGCACGCGTGGGTGCAGGAAGCTGGATATGGCGCGCAAAGAATGACACATCCGCGCGGGTTGGCGAAATCTCCATCGACGCACACGCATACGCGAAATTCAAGCGACGCGCATGCGTGCTTGGCGCGTATGCGTGATGAGCAGCACCTGACCTCATTAAAGAAATCGTGCCTGGCGATTTCTGAGGCTCAGCAGGCCCAAATTCAAGCTAATTCTGCATGGAAAAGACCCAGAAACTCAAGGGGGAAAGGGGGATCATCCATTACACACTTAGACACAATTTTTTCTAGTTTTTGGTTCTTGTTCTTCTAGAGAGAGAAACCCTTACTCTCCTTTAGATCTAGTTTGCTTTTGATCTCCCATTGCTGAATTTCTGAATTGGATTTTGTTAATTGCTAGTTATGATTACTTAATTTGAATTCTCTAGTATAATTTTGCTTAGATCTTGTGTTGAGTTATGTTATCTTGTTATTTTCCAATTTTTCACTCATGTTATGGATATTGTAGATCTTGAATTCTATGAGTACATTGATGTTTTCTATGACTACTAGTGTTAATTGAGTTGTTCTTTATGGATAATTATTAGTGGGTCCTTATAATTTCCAATTTAATTGCAATTTGAGTATGTCTTATAATTTCCAATTTAATTGCATACACTTACACGATTGAGGCCTTTGTTTCACTGAGCTTACATACCCATATGGCCTTACTCTTTTCATTATTCCTTACAAACCAATGTTGAGCCTATTATACCCCTTTGTTCTTTACTTTAGCACATCATTAGCTCTAAGCAGAAAACAATAATGTCCTTAATTTGAATCCTTGGTTAGCTTAGACTAGTGAGAGTGCTCATGAATTAAGTGTGGGGAAGTGAATTTGGAAACATTTGGTTTGAGAATTGAGTATGTTAGAATTTTCTGAAAATGTGAAAGAAATGTTTAGGACATGATTTATGCATCCAATAATTTAATCATATGCATTGAGAAAAATAAAAGAAAAGAATATATATATATATATATATAATACAAAAAAAAAGAAGTGAGAAAAAGAAAAGAAAAAAGAGCAATTAAGCACAAAGGGGACAAAATGCCCCAAAGTAAGTGGTGAAAGCAATGCATATGTACTGTAC
>NC_029785.2:42316341-42323750 GCF_000816755.2 Arachis ipaensis | reverse complement strand
AAAAAAAATATATATATATATAAAAGAAGAAGAAGAAAAAGAGAAAAAGAAAAGAAAAAGTACAATTAAGCAAAAAGGGGACAAAATGCCCCAAGGTAAGTGGTGAAAGCAATGCATATGTACTGTACTTGAAATTAGAATGCATGAATATGTGGAAAACATGGTTAATGGATAGTTAGATGCGGTATTATGATTACATGGATTGTCTAAAGTTAGGTGGAAAGTTTAAGTTAATTAAGGATTCAAATTTTAGTCCACTTGGCTAAATACAATCCTACCTTGACCCTAACCCCATTACAACCCTTAAAAGACCTCTTGATATGTGTATCTGTGCATTAAATTTATGTTGATTGTTAGATGAAGAGCAAGCCTTAGAAAGCAAGGTTAGTGGAGAATTAAGAGAATCGAACCTGAAACACTTGAGTGATTAGAGTGCATACACTTCCAGTGAGGGTTCGATGCTCGATTCTTTGTTCCCGGCTTTCATGAGCTATTTTCTTCTACAAGCCTAATTGTACTTCATTTTTATGATTTGAATTAGTGAAATCCAGTTCATATTTATTCTTGGAGAATTTATTTACTTTTAACCAAGTAGGTATAAACATCTTAGCATATAGTTGCATTCATATACATAGGTTGCATTTCATACATTCTACCATTCCCCTTCACTCTTTTAGTTCTCTTAAGCTTATCATGAGGACATGCTAATGTTTAAGTGTGGGGAGGTTGATAAACCACTATTTTATGGTTTATCTTGTGCTCAATTGAGTGGATTTTATCAATCTTTCATATACTTATTCATATGATTTGCATGAGTTTACGTTTTCCTTCCTAATTTTGTGCTATGATTGAAAACATGCTTCTTTGGCCTTTAAATTTCTTATTATTAATCCTCTCTTATTACCATTAGATGCCTTGATACGTGTGTTAAGTGTTTTCAGAGATTACAGGGCAGGAATGGCTCAGAGGATGGAAAGAAAGCATGTTTGGCTATGAACTCTGGTTACAATTATGTTGCAGGAAGAGGAAATTACAATGAGAACAAGCATCGAAGTTGGAACAATCAAAGATGGGAGGAGCCATAAGGATTTGATCAACCCTCATGGCAACAACTACCCCCTTGCAATTACCAATAAGCCCCACCAAATGCTTATGAACCGCCTCTTCGACATAGCTTTGAACCACCATACTCACAAGCCACCTACAACCATTCACCTCCATATGACCCTAATCCTTATCCACCACACCAACCACCATATGAACCACACCCAGAACCACCTTCCTATTATGAACCATCTCTCCCAACCAATGAACCCTCATATCAACCCCAACCTCCAATGGATGATAGACTTCGTGTTATTCTTCAAGGGAAAGAAAGGATGAATAAGAGTGTGCTAAATTTCGCGGCCACCTTACGCGAGTTAGTAAATATAATAGCTTCCCAACATCTGAGCACTCAAAGAACTCGCATGGCTACATGTGGAGAATCAAAAGAAGAGCATAGCATAAAGGATACACTAGAAACTCCAATGGACAATGAGGAACATACCTTTGTATTGGAACAAGTGGAGGAAATCGTAAGAGCTGAAAAAGAGGAAGTGATTGAAGACCTGGGAGATGCTGAACCTCCATGGGAAAGTCAAGACATAAAGCCTCCTTCCAAGATGGTTTCATTAGATGTTGAGGAGGGTGTACAACCTCCAAGGCATACCCTAGTTGAAGACTTGGAAGAGGTTGATCAAGAGATAGAGATTCAAGAAAAAGAAGCACAGCCTCCCATGCCCTTGGTGAATAATGAAGAAGAGATCAATTTGGAAGAGAGCTACCAAGAGGAAGAGGTTGATATTGAAGAGGCTTGCAAAGAGGTGGAAATTGTCAAAGAAGAGCACAAGGGAATTGAGCTGGAAATCACCTTGCAAAAGTTGTTAGAGACCTCTCCCCCAAAACCATCACCATCCATCCCTTCATTCAAGTGGGTAAATCTCTCATCTCTAACCTTAATTAGCTCACTTGAATATGCTTTGCTTGAGACAGATGGTCAGCTTAGAGCTCTTTGTGGCTATAAAAGCAAGCGGGAGATGGCTAGTGGTAGGAATTGTCATGCAAGGTTCAATATGGTTGCATGCTCCAAATTAAAGTACAAAGGTTGGTACAATTCTCAATTGAATGGGTTTAGGAAGATGTTTGGATGTCTTAGTGAGAATTCGGATTGCTTATCACCCGGTTGGAACAAAGATGGTCAATAAGAAGACGGGTGCAAAGGCAAGGTCTGGGACCCCGGAATTCAGTCTAGAAATCAACACTCTTGGGGCCTTGTTACTTGCTTTAACCTGCTTGAAGGCATTCTGCACCTAGTTTGGGATCCCGGAGGCCATTGGAATCACAAACATTGGTGGAGATTCCTGGATGAGTTCAAGCACAAGCCACCATAACAAAGGACTCCCCAAATGTCCAACTTAAGGACTTTAACTAAAAGTGCTAGGTGGGAGACAACCCACCATGGTATGATCGTTCCTTTTTCATTTTTTTATTTAGTTTTATTTGTTTTCGAGTTTTATTTTATTTTATTGTATTGAACCTGGAGTTTTGCATAACATTCATATTAGCATTGCATTCTGCATACTGCATTATTAAAAAGAAAAACACGCACGCGACGCGGCAGCGTCGCTGACGCGTCCGCGTCACCAGTGCGTTGTGAAGAAAAGGAAGTAAACAGAGAGTCACACGAAAGCGTGGCTAGAGGTGCGCTTTAGGCACAAACATGCCCACGTGTCCGCGTGACCCACGCGGCCGCGTCATTTGGAAAAATAGCCTCCCACGCGTCCGCGTCACCCACGCGAACGCGTGCTACAACAAATCGACGTAAAAGGGGTGCTTGGCCAAAAGTTGTGTTGGAGTAAGGCTGGAACGGTGCTAGAAGCACAAGCCTTACCACGCGTCCGCGTCATTTTCAAAATATGGTCATCCACGCGATCGCGTCAACCACGCGACCGCGTCACCCAAAAATCTGGCGAAAAGAGTTTCGAACAGAGAGTTGCGCGAACGCAAGGCTGCACTCGCGCCAATCGCACAAATCAGGCCACGCGATCGCGTGACTCACGCGTCCGCGTCACCTGACCTTATCGCGCACCACGCGACCGCGTCCCTCACGCGTCCGCGTCGCCTGCGCCGTATAACTCATCCAAATCAGAGCCAATTATCTTCTCTTTTCTTTTCTAATCCTAATTTCTTCTATGTTTTCTTCTTTCTTTCTTACTTTATTTCTTTCACTTCTCATTTCTTTTCACCTTCATTCTATTTTACTTAATTTATTTGCATATTTCATTCATTGCATTTTAATTTAGTGCATATTTTTCTTTTCTTTTCTAAATTCATTATTTTTCCTTTGGTGTTGATTTTCTTATTTAACTGTTGCATTTTCTCTTGAATTATTTTGGATGCTTAGTGACTTGTTTTATTCTGGTTAGGTAATATTATTTATATCAATACCAATCTTTTATACCTGTATTACTTTTACATTGACCTGAATTTATATTATCTCGCCTTACCCACACTCTCTTCCCCATTTTTGCAAATTTTTGCACTCTTGATTTGCCATGTACTTCTACTGTTTTCTCATTTGCATGTTGTAGCTACCATGTAATGGAGACCCTTATTATCTGGTATTAACCCAAACATATTTTATTTTATCTTTATTTCTGGGTTACTGTTCTTCTTTTTCTCTTCTTTCAGGCTGGCCACCGAAGATGGAAAAAGGGAGAAACTTCTAAAAGGGGAGACAAACAAGTCCATCTGCACAATCCTTGAAGAAAAGCATCAGTTGGAACAACCCGTCCACCTGCGCATCTCAGCATGCACCGAGGACGGTGTAATCTTTAAGTGTGGGGAGGTCGATACCGATCTATGTGGGTTAGTACCTTCTTGTCTCAACACCAATGTTTAAATTTTCTTCATTAGTTCATTGTTGCATTTGCATGTTTGATTGCATGATTATTTGATTTTGTGCATATTTTACCACTTGGTTGAAGTAATATTTTCTTTTTCAAGAAACCTTTTAGAGCATTTCACTCATTTGAATAAAATTTAATGTTAAACTTATTTGAAGAAATATTATACTGGAACATGGTTTAGAGCTTGAACACACAAAACCTGTGAGATTTTGAGCCTATTTGATTGGTTGCATTTTATCAACCAAAATTTTATTTTTGGTGTGTGTTGTTCTCTCTAAAACTGTGATCTTTGTCTTGCTTAATTCTATATTTCCATGGTTTGATGTATGCATACACTTACATGATTGAGGCCTTTGTTTCACTGAGCTTACATACCCATATGGCCTTACCCTTTTTATTATTCCTTGCAAACCAATGTTGAGCCTATTATACCCCTTTGTTCTTTACTTTAGCACATCATTAACTCTAAGCAGAAAATAATAATGTCCTTAATTTGAATCCTTGGTTAGCTTAGACTAGTGAGAGTGCTCATAAATTAAGTGTGGGGAAGTGAATTTGGAAACATTTGGTTTGAGAATTGAGTATGTTAGAATTTTCTGAAAATGTAAAAGAAATGTTTAGGACATGATTCATGCATCCAATAATTTAAACATGGTTAATGGATAGTTAGATGCGGTATTATGATTACATGGATTGTCTAAAGTTAGGTGTAAAGTTTAAGTTAATTAAGGATTCAGATTTTAGTCCACTTGGCCAAATACAATCCTACCTTGACCCTAACCCCATTACAACCCTTAAAAGACCTCTTGATATGTGTATCTGTGCATTAAATTTATGTTGATTGTTAGATGAAGAGCAAGCCTTAGAAAGCAAGGTTAGCAGAGAATTGAGAGAATCGAACCTAAAACACTTGAGTGATTAGAGTGCATACACTTCCAGTGAGGGTTCGATGCTCGATTCTTTGTTCCCGGCTTTCATGAGATATTTTCTTCTACAAGCCTAACTGTACTTCATTTTTATGATTTGAATTAGTGAAATCCAGTTCATATTTATTCTTGGAGAATTTATTTACTTTTAACCAAGTAGGTATAAACATCTTAGCATATAGTTGCATTTATATACATAGGTTGCATTTCATACATTCTACCATTCCCCTTCACTCTTTTAGTTCTCTTAAGCTTAGCATGAGGACATGCTAATGTTTAAGTGTGGGGAGGTTGATAAACCACTATTTTATAGTTTATCTTGTGCTCAATTGAGTGGATTTTATCAATCTTTCATACACATATTCATATGATTTGCATGAGTTTACGTTTTCCTTCCTAATTTTGTGCTATGATTGAAAACATGCTTTTTTGGCCTTTAAATTGCTTATTATTAATCCTCTCTTATTACCATTAGATGCCTTGATATGTGTGTTAAGTGTTTTCAAAGATTACAAGGCAGGAATGGCTCAGAGGATGGAAAGAAAGCATGCAAAAGTGGAAGGAATACAAGAAGTTGAAGAAATTGCTAAGCTGTCCAGCCTGACCTCTTCGCACTCAAACAGTCATAACTTGAGCTACAGAGATCCAAATGAGATGGTTCTAGTTGTGTTGGAAAGCTAACGTCTGGGGCTTCGCAACGATATATAATTTACCATAGTTGCTCTGACGCCAAATGACGCGAATGCGTGGATCACGCGGACGCGTGACCTGGCAAAAATGCAAATCCACGCAAAGGCATGGACGATGCCTCCGCGTCATTTTACCGCGACCTGAATGTAACAAAAATCACTGGGGGTGATTTTTGGGCTGTTTTTGACCCAGTTTTCGGCCTGGAAAACACAGATTAGAGGCTATAAAGTGGGGGAATACATCCATTCATAATCATCAGCTCATAATTCATAATTTTTAGTTTTAGATGTAGCTTTTAGAGAGAGAGAGGCTCTCTCCTCTCTCTTAGTATTAGGATTCCTACTTTTATGCTGTTGAGTTGGATATTACTACCTCCATTGAGGACTTTATTATTCTAGTTTGTTTTCTATTTCCTTACTCTTTTATATCTTTAATCCTTATTCAGAGTTACAATTGGAAAGCTTTTATGACATTATTAATGCAAAGAGTATTTTTCTATTTATCCCATTATTTGTTTGATTATCCTCAAGTATTTATTTAGTCATTTATTATATGAAATTAGCATCCATGTCAATGGAGTAGGTTCCCAACTTGATTTTGGAGTTGGTTAATATTTGGAGACCCTTGAGTTGAATTACTCAAGAGTTAAATTGTAATTGGGTTTATTGTTGGCTGGCTCTCTAGTCACTAACGCTAATCCTTCCCAAGGGAGAGGATTAGAACTTGTGAATAGAAGTAGACTTCCAACTTACTTGAATTTCTTTTATTTTACTTGGTAAAGGATAACTAAGTAGAAGTAACCTTCAATTATCAATTGATCTTGAGAAAAATCCAACAAGGATGGAACTTCCAATTAATCTTCTCCGGGTCAAGGCTTTTAATTTAATTACATAAAATTTCTTATTTATTTTTATTGCTTTAATTTATAATTATATCTGTGCCCATTACCCAAACTCCAAATTCCCTAGAAAACCCATAACCAATAATAACACACCTCCCTGCAATTTCTTGAGAAGACGACTGATGAGCGGATAATTTATACGCTTTTTGGCATTATTTTTAGTATGTTTTTAGTATGTTTTTGTTAGTTTTTATTATGTGTTTATTAGTTTTTATTTAATAATCACATTTCTGGACTTTACTATGATTTTGTATGTTTCTCTGTGATTTCAGGTATTTTCTGCCTGAAATTGAGAGACCTGAGCAAAAATCTGATTCAGAAGTTGAAAAAGGACTGCAGATGCTGTTGGATTCTGACCTCCCTACACTCGAAGTAGATTTTCTGGAGCTACAGATCCCCAATTGGTGCGCTCTCACTTGCGTTGGAAAGTAGACATCCTGGGCTTTCCAGAAATATATAATAGTTCATACTTTGCCCAAGATTTGATTGCCCAAACCGGCGTTCCAAGTCAGCTTAAGAATTCTGGCGTCAAAACGCCAGAACTGGCACAAAAGCTGGAGTTAAACGCCCAAACTGGCACAAAAGCTGGCGTTTAACTCCAAGAAAAGTCTCTACATGTGAAAGCTTCAATGATCAGCCCAAGCACACACCAAGTGGGTCCGGAAGAAGATTTCTGCATTAATTACTTATTTCTATAAACCCTAGGCTACTAGTTCTCTATAAATAGGACCTTTTACTATTGTATTTTAAATCTTGGTTCTTCGGATTCCCTCTCTGGGGCCGAAGCCAATGACTACCATTATCACTTTTATATTTTCAACGGTGGAGTTTCTACACACCATAGATTAAGGTGTGGAGCTCTGCTGTTCTTCATGAATTAATGCTTAATGCTACTATTTTCTATTCAATTCACGCCTACTTCTTCTCTAAGATATTCATTCG
>NC_029785.2:42306022-42316311 GCF_000816755.2 Arachis ipaensis | reverse complement strand
GTGCCTAACAACCACTTCCGTTCTACATGCAAACAAGCTTGAATGTGTATCTCTTGGGTTTCTAATCTAAGATTAGAACCTTCGTGGTATAGGCTAGAATTATTGGCGGCCATTCCTGAGATCCGGAACATCTAAACCTTGTCTGTGGTATTCTGAGTAGGATTTGGGAAGGGATGACTGTGATGAGCTTCAAACTCGCGAGTGTTGGGCATGTGACAGACGCAAAAGGATCAATGGATCCTATTCCAACATGATCGAGAACCGACAGATGATTAGCCGTGCGGTGACAGCGTGCGTAGAACATTTTCACTGAGAGGACGGGAAGTAGCCATTGACAACGGTGATGCCCAATATAAAGCTTGCCATGGAAGGGAGTATGAATGATTGGAAGAAGGCAATGGGAAAGCAGAGGTTCAGAGGAACAAAGCATCTTCATACGCTTATCTGAAATTCTCACCAATGAATTACAGAAGTATCTCTATCTTTATTTTATGTTTTATTCATCTTTTAATTATCAATCCTCCATAACCATTTGAATCCGCCTGACTGAGATTTATAAGATGACCATAGCTTGCTTCAAGCCGACAATCTCCGTGGGATCGACCCTTACTCGCGTAAGGTTTATTACTTGGACGACCCAGTGCACTTGTTGGTTAGTTGTGCGGAGTTGTGATAAAGAGTTGAGATTACAATTGTGCATACCAAGTTGTTGGCACCATTGATGATCACAATTTCATGCACCAAGTTTTTGGCACCGTTGCTGGGGATTGTTCGAGTTTGGACAACTGACGGTTCATCTTGTTGCTTAGATTAGGTAATTTTACTTTTTATTTTCGAAAATTTTTTAATACAAAATTTTTTTTTCTATTTTGTTCTTTAGAGTTTTTAAGAATGAATTCTAGAGTTTCATGATGATCTGTTGAAGTCTGGCTGGCTGTGAAGCCATGTCTAATCTTATTGGACCGAGGTTTCAATTTATCATCACAAGAGCTTGTTGATTTCTATCAATTTTGCTGTTGTTAGCAATAATCTGCTAAAGCTTGGCTGGCCATTGGCCATGTCTAGTATTTTAGACCGGAGCTTTCATTGAAAGCTTGGCTGGCTAGTAAGCCATGTCTAATTCCTGGACCAGAGTCTTAGACTAGTATTGCAATGATTCCTGGAACTCTTATTAAAAATTTTGAACCCCTTTATTTTCTTTTCCACTCAATTTTCGAAAAATCACAAAAAATTTATAAAACCATAAAAATAAAAAATATTTTATGTTTCTTGTTTGAGTCTAATATCAATTTTTAAGTTTGGTGTCAATTGCATGTCTTTATTCTTCTTGCATTTTTTGAATATATGCATTATGTTCTTCATTGATCTTCAAGTTGTTCTTGATGATTTCAGTGCTCTGATCTTTGATCTCTCTTATTCTGTGTCTTTTGTTATAGTCCTTAGTATACAAACTTCTAAGTTTGGTGTCTTGCATGCATTGTTTATTTAATCTTAGTTGCATTTCTATTGTTTCTCATCATTAAAAATTCAAAAAAAAAATTTTCAAAATTGTGTCTTTTCAAGTCAATAACACAGAAAATTGAAGATTCAAAACATTCAGCAGAGGAATTACACAGAAAAAGCTGGGCGTTCAAAACGCCCAGTGAAGAAGGAAAACTGGCGTTTAAATGCCAGCCAGGGTACCTGGCTGGGCGTTTAACGCCAGGATGACATAAGAGGGAAGATTTTGTTTTTAATTCAAATTTTTTTCAATTATTCATAATTCTTCAAAATCAAATCTTTTTCAAATCATATCTTTTCAATCATATCTTTTCAAAATCAATTTCTTTTCAATTTTTTTTTATTTATTACTATTTTTGAAAATCCTTGCTACAATTAATAATTTAATTCAAAATTTTCTAGTTGTTACTTGCCTATTAAGAAAGGATCAAAAGTTTTAATTCTAGAATCATATCTTCTAATTTCTTGTTAGTCAAGTAATCAACTTTAATTTTAAAACTTTCTCTTTTAAATTTGATTTTCAATCATATCTTCTCAATCATATCTTTTCAATCATATATTTTTCAAATTTTTTTCAATCATATCTTTTTAATTTCTAATTTCAAAATCTTTTTCAAAATCACTTAATTTCTTTCCCAATCTTAATTTTTGAAAATCTCAATCAAATTTTCAAAATTTCTTTTAATTATTTCAAAATATTTTACTTTAATTTCGAAAATTCTTCCCCTCTTCTCACATCCTTCTATTTAAGGACTAACACTCCTCCACTATCAATAATTCGAACTCTATTCCTCTTGATAAGTTCGAATTCTTCTCTTTCTACCTCCTCCTTCTATTTTTCTTTTTCTCTGACACCTCAAGGAATCTCTATACTGTGACATAGAGGATTCCATACTTTCTTCTTCTCTCTTTCATATGAGCAGGAGTAAGGACAAAGACATTATGGTTGAGGCTGATCCTGAACCCAAAAGGACCTTGAAGAGAAAGCTGAGAGAAGCTAAAGTACAACTCTCTGTAGAGGACCTAACAGAGCTTTTCAAACAAGGAAAAGCCGTGGCAGCCGAAAACACCAACAATGCAAGGAAGGTGCTTGGTGACTTTACTGCACCTACTCCTGACTTCTATGGGAGAAGCATCTCAATCCCTGCCATTGGAGCAAACAACTTTGAGCTTAAGCCTCAATTAGTTTCTCTAATGCAATAGAATTGCAAGTTTCATGGACTTCCATTGGAAGATCTTCATCAGTTCTTGGCTGAATTCTTGTAAATCTGTGACACTGTCAAGACTAATGGGGTTGATCCCGAGGTCTACAAGCTTATGCTTTTTCCCTTTGCTGTAAGAGACAGAGCTAGGACATGGTTGGACTCACAACCTAAAGAAAGCCTGAACTCTTGGGAAAAGCTAGTTAATGCCTTTTTGGCAAAGTTCTTTCCACCTCAAAAATTGAGCAAGCTTAGAGTGGAAGTCTAAACCTTCAGATAGAAGGAAGGTGAATCCCTCTATGAAGCTTGGGAAAGATACAAGCAATTGATCAGAAGGTGTCCTTCTGACATGCTTTCCGAATGGAGCATCATAGGTATCTTCTATGTTGGTCTATCTGAACTGTCCAAGATGTCATTGGACAGCTCTGCTGGAGGATCTCTTCATCTGAAGAAGACGCCTGCAGAAGCTCAGGAACTCATTGAAATGGTTGCAAATAACCAATTCATGTACACCTCTGAAAGAAATCCTGTGAATAATGGGACAAATCAGAAGAAAGGAGTTCTTGAGATTGATACTCTGAATGCCATACTGGCCCAGAACAAAATATTGACTCAACAAGTCAATATGATTTCTCAGAGTCTGTCTGGAATGCAAGCAGCAATAGGCAGTACCAAAGAAGCTTCATTTGAAGAAGAAGCTTATGATTCTGAGAACCCAGCAATGGAAGAGGTGAATTACATGGGAGATTCCTATGGAAACACTTACAATCCTTCATGGAGAAATCGTCCAAATCTCTCATGGAAGGACCAACAGAGACCTCAACAAGGTTTCAACAACAGTAATGGTGGAAGAAATATGTTTAGCAATAGCAAGCCTTTTCCATCATCTTCTCAGCAACAGACGGATGATTCTAAACAGAGCCACTCTGACTTAGCAACTGTAGTCTCTGATCTAATTAAAACCACTCAAAGTTTTATGACTGAAACAAGGTCCTCCATTAGAAATTTGGAGGCACAAGTAGGTCAGCTGAGTAAGAAAGTTACTGAACTCCCTCCTAGTACTCTTCTAAGCAATACAGAAGAGAATCCAAAAGAAGAGTGCAAGGCCATCAACATGACCCACACAGCCGAACTTGGAGAGGAGGAAGAGGCAGTGATCTCCACTGAGGAAGACCTCACTGGACGTCCACTGGCCTCCATGGAATTCCCTGATGAGAAACCATGGGAATCTGAGGCTCACACAGAGACCATAGAGATTTCATTGAATTTACTTCTGCCATTCATGAGCTCTGATGAGTATTCTTCCTCTGAAGAGGATGAAGATGTTACTGAAGAGCAAGTTGCTAAGTACCTTGGAGCAATCATGAAACTAAATGCCAAGTTATTTCGTAATGAGACTTGGGAGGATGAACCCCCCTTGCTCACCAAAGAACTGGATGACTTGACTAGGCAGAGATTACCTCAAAAGAGACAAGATCCTGGGAAGTTCTCAATACCTTGTACCATAGGCACCAGGACCTTTGAGAAGGCTTTGTGTGACCTAGGGTCAAGTATAAACCTCATGCCTCTCTCTATAATGGAGAAGCTAGGGATCATTGAGGTACAAGCTGCAAGAATCTCACTAGAGATGACAGACAATTCAAGGAAATAGGCTTATGGACTTGTAGAGGATGTCTTGGTAAAGGTTGAAGTCCACTACATCCCTGCTGATTTCATAATCCTAGAGACTGGGAAGTGTATGGATGAATCCATCATCTTTGGCAGACCCTTCCTAGCCACAGCAAAAGCTGTAATTGATGTTGACAGAGGAGAATTGATCATTCAAGTGAATGAAGACCCCCTTGTGTTTAAAGCTCAAGGATATCCCTCTGTAACTATGGAGAGGAAGCATGAAGAGCTTCTCTCAATACAGAGTCAAACAGAGCCACCACAGTCAAACTCTAAGTTTGGTGTTGGGAGGCCACAACCAAACTTTAAGTTTGGTGTTGAACCCCCACATTCAAACTCTAAAGTTTGGTGTTGGGAGGTTCCAACATTGCTCTAAACATCTGTGAGGCTCTATGAGAGCCCACTGTCAAGCTATTGACATTAAAGAAGCGCTTGTTGGGAGGCAACCCAATCTTTAATTATCTATGTTAAATTTCTATTTTCTTTTGTTATTTTATGTTTTCTGTAGGTTGATGATCATGTGAAGTAAAAAAAAAACAATTGAAAAAGCAAAAACAGAACACCCTGGAGGAGAAACTTACTGGTGTTTAAACGCCAGTAAGGGTAGCAGAATGGGCGTTAAACGCCCAGTCTGGCACCATTCTGGGCGTTCAACGCCAGAAATAGGCACCAGACTGGCGTTTAACGCCAGGAATGGGCAAGAAGTTGGCGTTAAACACCAGAAATGGGCAGCAGCTTGGCGTTTAACGCCAGGATTGGCAGCAAGGGGCGTTTTGCACGCCACATGGTGCAGGGATGAAGAATCCTTGACACCTCAGGATCTGTGGACCCCACAGGATCCCCACCTACCCCACCTCTCTCTCTCTTCTTCACCCATTCACCAATCACCTCAATACCTCTTCCCAAAAAACCCCTCACCTATCAAATCCCACCATTCTCTTTACCACTCACATCCATCTTACATAAAACCCCACATACCTCACCATTCAAATTCAAACCACTTTCCCACCTAAACCCACCCATAATAGCCGAACCATACCCCCCTCTCCACTCCTATATAAACCCATCTTCACTCCTTCATTTTCATACAACATACACACTACTTCTCCCCCTTGGCCGAAACACTAAGCCCCCTCCATCTCCTCTATTCCTTCTTCTTCTACTCTCTTCTTTCTTCTTTTTCTTGAGGATGAGCAAACCTTCTAAGTTTGGTGTGGTAAAAGTGTTGCTTTTTGTTTTTTCATAACCATTTATGGCACCTAAGGCCGGAGAAACCTCTAGAAAGAGGAAAGGGAAGGCAAAATCTTCCACCTCCGAGTCATGGGAGATGGAGAGATTCATCTCAAGGGTGCACCAAGACCACTTCTATGAAGTTGTGACCAAGAAGAAGGTGATCCCCGAGGTCCCTTTCAAACTAAAAAAGGGTGAATATCCGGAAATCCGACATGAGATTCGAAGAAGAGGTTAGAAAGTTCTCACCAATCCCATTCAACAAGTCGGAATCTTAATGGTTTAAGAGTTCTATGCCAATGCATGGATCACCAAGAACCATGATCAAAGTGTGAACCCGGACCCAAAGAATTGGCTTACAATGGTTCGGGGGAAATGCTTAGATTTAGTCCGGAGAATGTAAGGTTGGCATTCAACTTGCCCATGATGCAAGGAGATGCACACCCCTACACTAGAAGGGTCAACTTTGATCAAAGGTTGGACCAAGTCCTCATAGACATTTGTGAAGAGGGCGCTCAATGGAAGAGAGATTCAAGAGGGAAGCCGGTTCAACTAAGAAGGCATGACCTCAAGCCCGTGGCTAGGGGATGGTTGGAGTTTATCCAACGCTCAATCATTCCCACTAGCAACCGATCTGAAGTTACTATAGACCGAGCCATCATGATTCATAGCATCATGACTAGAGAGGAAGTAGAAGTTCATGAGGTTATCTCCCAAGAACTCTACAAGGTGGCGGACAAGTCCTCTACTTTGGCAAGGTTAGCCTTCCCTCACCTCATTTGTCACCTCTGTAATTCAGCTAGAATTGACATAGAGGAAGACATTCTCATTGATGAGGATAAGCCCATCACTAAGAAAAGGATGGAGCAAGTAAGAGAACCTCACCATGAGCATAAGGAAATTTCTCATCATGAAATCTCTGAGATGCCTCAAGGGATACATTTTCCTCTACAAAACTATTGGGAGCAAATCAAACACCTCCCTAGGAGAATTAAGTTCCAACATGACCAAGAGCATTCCATCCTCCTCCATAAAATTAGAGAAGACCAAAGAGTCATGAGAGAGGAGCAACAAAGGCAAGGAAGAGACATTGAGGAGCTCAAGCACTCCATTAGACCTTCGAGAGGAAGAACAAGCCGCCATCACTAAGGTGGACCCGTTCTTTAATCTCCTTGTTCTTTATTTTTTGTTTTTTGAATTTTTATGCTTTATGTGTATTTATGTTTGTGTCTTTATTATATGATCACTAGTGTCTAAGTGTCTATGCCTTAAAGCTATGAAAATGAATCCATCACCTTTCTTAAAATGAAAAATGTTTTAATTGAAAAAGAATAAGAAGTGTATGAATTTCGAATTTTATAACAGATTAATTATTTTGATGTGGTGGCAATACTTTTGTCTTTCTGAATGAATGCTTGAACAGTGCATATTTTTGAATTTGGTTGTTCATGAATGTTAAAATTGTTGGCTCTTGAAAGAATGATGGAAAAAGAGAAATGTTATTTGATAATCTGAAAAATCATAAAATTGATTCTTAAAGCAAGAAAAAGCAGTGAAAAGCTTGCAGAAAAAATATATATATGCGAAAAAAAAGCAAGCGGAAAAAGCCAATACCCCTTTAAACGAAAAGGCAAGGGTAAAATAAAAAGGATCCAAGGCTTTGAGCATCAGTGGATAGGAGGGCCCACAGGAATAAAATCCTGGCCTAAGCGGCTAAACCAAGCTGTCCCTAACCATGTGCTTGTGGCGTGAGGGTGTCAAGTGAAAACTTGAGACTGAGCGGTTAAAGTCATGGTCCAAAGCAAAAAGAGTGTGCTTAAGAGCCTTGGACACCTCTCACTATGGACTTTAGCAAAGCTGAGTCACAATCTGAAAAGGTTCACCAAGTCATGTGTCTGTGGCATTTATGTATCCAGTGGTAATACTGGAAAACAAAATGCTTAGGGTCACGGCCAAGACTCATAAAGTAGCTGTGTTCAAGAATCAACATACTTAACTAGGAAAATCAATAACACTATCTGGATTCTAAGCTCCTATAGATGCCAATCATTCTGAACTTCAAGGGATAAAGTGAGATGCCAAAACTGTTCAGAAGCAAAAAGCTAAAAGCCCCGCTAATCTAATTAATACTGATCTTCATAGATGTTTTTGGAATTCATTGTATATTCTCTTCTTTTATCCTATTTGATTTTCAGTTGCTTGGGGACAAGCAACAATTTAAGTTTGGTGTTGTGATGAGCGGATAATTTATACGCTTTTTGGCATTGTTTTTAGTATGTTTTTAGTATATTTTAGTTAGTTTTTATTATATTTTTATTAGTTTTTATTTAAAAATCACATTTCTAGACTTTACTATGAGTTTGTGTGTTTTTCTGTGATTTCAGGTATTTTCTGGCTGAAATTGAGGGACCTAAGCAAAAATCTGATTCAGAGGCTGAAAAAGGACTACAGATGATGTTGGATTCTGACCTCCCTGCACTCGAAGTGGATTTTCTGGAGCTACAAAAGTCCAATTGGCGCGCTCTCAATTGCGTTGGAAAGTAGACATCCTGGGATTTCCAGCAATATATAATAGTTCATACTTTGCCCAAGATTTGATGGCCCAAACTGGCGTTCCAAGTCAGCTTAAGAATTCTGGCGTCAAAACGCCAGAACTGGCACAAAAGCTGGAGTTAAACGCCCAAACTGGCACAAAAGCTGGCGTTTAACTCCAAGAAAAGTCTCTACATGTGAAAGCTTCAATGCTCAGCTCAAGCACACACCAAGTGGGCCCAGAAGAAGATTTCTGCATTAATTACTTATTTCTATAAACCCTAGGCTACTAGTTCTCTATAAATAGGACCTTTTACTATTGTATTTTAAATCTTGGTTCTTCGGATTCCCACTCTGGGGCCGAAGCCAATGACTACCATTATCACTTTTGTATTTTAAACGGTGGAGTTTCTACACTCCATAGATTAAGGTGTGGAGCTCTGCTGTTCTTCATGAATTAATGCAAAGTACTACTGTTTTTCTATTCAATTCACGCCTATTCTTCTCTAAGATATTCATTCGGACCATAGCTTGCTTCAAGCCGACAATCTCCGTGGGATCGACCCTTACTCGCGTAAGGTTTATTACCTGGACGACCCAGTGCACTTGTGATAAAGAGTTGAGATTACAATTGTGCGTACCAAGTTGTTGGCGCCATTGATGATCACAATTTCGTGCACCAACGACCCGAGGTTTAAATACTTCGGTTATCAATTTTAAAGGGGTTTGTTACTTGTGACTACCAAATCGTTTGTAAGAAAGGACTTTTGTTGGTTTAGAAGCTATACCTGCAACGAGGATTTATCTGCGAATTTCTAGACCACGCAAAAGTTCTCTCTTCAACCAAGCCATTTGATCTTCAAGTATAGAAGTAAACTTAATGAGCTTGGTTCCTCACAATTGTCAACATTTGGTTATTAGACAAGGATAGTGATCCCAAGTCCTATGCCTAGCCAAGAGTTGCTTTTATTATTCATATTTGAAACCCAAAAATCTCAATTGCTTAATCCTAGTTATAATTACTTGTTTAGTTTTAGAGTAGAATCATATTGAATGTTCTCTTATTAGTTGGAATCGCTCACGCTTTGTTTTAGTTACTTGATTTAATTTCTTGCATTTTAAGATTTCTTGCTTGTTAGGTCTATTAGTTTAATTTCTTAATCATGACTTCCAACCCCAGAATTCTAATCAATGTTGATGCACATGTTTGCCCATTCCTTGTGAGATGACCCGAGGTTTGAATACTTCGGTTACTTTTGTTGGGGTTGAACTTTGTGACAACCAAAACCATTAAAATTTGATTCGAGGATCATTTGTCGGTTGAGGGCTATACTTGCTACGCGAATATTTTGTGAAATTCTTCACCGACGATAGTCTTTGTTTATCAAATTTTTGGCGCCGTTGCCGGGGAATGGTTGCAACGTATGCCTTGATATTGGTTATGTGAATATGTGAATAGTGTAGATAGTTTACTCGCTTTCAATACTTAGTTGTAGTTTAGATTTCTTTTATGCATGTGCTATAACTTCCAAGTTTGATGACTCGGTCTCAACCGAACTCTAGTTTAGCCGAGCTTGACCTTGAGATTGAAATAACTTTGTTACACACTCGGCAAGCTAGACGGCTGATGCCAGGGCATTTTGGCCAGTTTCACTGACCTTTTCTTTACTGTTTTAGGGTAGCTTCATGCATTTCCTTAGGAAATAAGCTAGTTTTGGGTACATATTCACTTACATCTGGATTCAAGCATACATTGTGCACTTTACATGATTTCATGAGGATTTTTGCATGACTTTAAGGACAAATTGAATGTTGCATTTCCCATGACTTGGACTAGAACTTTGATGCACTTTATTGCTTGATTTCAGGATAAGATTGCCAAGGAGATCAATGATTGCATTGATTGAGGAAGAGATGAAAATGAAATTGATCCGGAGAATGCAACATCTCCTAAGCCCAATGAACTCCCCATTTCTGATCTTACCCATTCTCTTTATTTTCTGTCATTTACTTTCATGAGCAATTCCCCCATTCCCATTTACAATTCTGCACTTTACTTTCAGTCATTTACTTTTTGCTCTTATTTCTAGCATTTACCTTTCTGTTATTTACTTTCCCGCCATTTAATTTTCTGCAATTCTCAACTCAAATTCTGAT
>NC_029785.2:42301527-42305950 GCF_000816755.2 Arachis ipaensis | reverse complement strand
CTAAGGAGGGAGGCAAGAGAAAAATGTGTAGTTGGTGCTGAAGAAAAGGAGGAACACTTTGAGGAATACTTTGAACCAAACATGGAAGAAAACATGGAAAACCATCATGAAGAAGAGACTCACAACCATGGAGGAAGAGGTCGAGCAAATCATGCTAGGGAGGATAGAAGAGTTTTAGGCTCTTACATCAATCCAAACCCAGGAAACTGTGGAAGTAGCATTCAAAAGCCAACCATCCATGCCAACAATTTTGAACTAAAACCACATCTCATCACCCTTGTTCAGAACAACTGTTCGTTCGGAGGAAGTGTCCAAGAAGACCCCAATCAACATCTAACCACCTTCCTGAGAATATGTGACACAGTGAAGTCTAATGGTGTTCATCCTGACGCCTATAGACTGCTCTTATTTCCATTCTCACTCAAGGATATGGCAGCCAAGTGGCTGGAGTCTTTCCCGAAGGAGAGCTTGACAACTTGGGAAGATATGGTGAACAAATTCTTAGCAAGATTTTACCCTCCTCAACGAATCAATAGGCTGAGAGCTGAGGTCCAAACTTTCAGGCAACAAGATGGTGAGACTCTATATAAAGCATGGGAGAGGTTTAAAGACCTAACAAGGAGGTGCCCACCAGATATGTTCAATGAATGGGTGCAGCTGCACATTTTCTATGAAGGGCTCTCCTATGAGTCAAAGAAGGCAGTAGACCATTCATCCGGAGGATCTTTGAATAAGAAGAAGACCATTGATGAGGCCATAGATGTCATTGAAAATGTAGCAGAGAATGACTACTTTTATGCTTCCGAAAGAGGGAACACAAGAGGAGTAATGAAGCTAAACAATGTAGATACTCTGCTAGCCCAAAACAAGCTTATTACCCAGCAGCTGGCTGACCTCACCAAGAAGATGGAGAGGAACCAAGTAGCAGCAATCTCCACTTCATCAACAACCCAAGAAGGAGTGAATGAAGAAGCAGAGGGTATTCAGGAGCAAGCCAACTACATTGGGAATTCACCTAGGCAAAACCATGATCCATACTCCAAGACCTACAACCCTGGATGGAGGAATCACCCAAACTTTGGATGGGAAAATCAACAAGACCAAAGCCTTGATCAAAGACGCCCAAATCCAAACAATGCAACCCACCAACACTTCACATCTAGACCATATCAACACCCCCATAACAACACCTCTCCATATTCATATCAAGGCCAGAATAACCCTCCTCAGCCTGACCTATCATCATTAGATGAAAGAATCTCAAGAATTGAGAATCTACTTGAAGACATAGGCAAGGAGATTCAAGACAACAAGGTTTTCAAGGAAGAAGTGCGAGCCAGTTTCAAGAACCAGGGAGACACAATCAAGAGGTTAGAATCTCAAGTGGGGTACCTCTCTGAGCAAATTTCCAAACCCACAGATGGATTCCCAAGTGACACAGAGAAGAATCCGAGAGGTGAAACAAAGAAGGTAAGATGGGAAGATTGCAAGATGGTCACTATAAGTGATAAGGAGACTGAGGACAAGCCAAGCAAGCTGTCAGAACAACCTGAAGATACCTCAGTAGAGAAGAAGGAAAAAGATCATCAAGAATCAGAAATCTCACAACAGGAGCTGCTGAGACTCTATGCACTTTTTCTTCAACTGCTCAATGGTGCTGTGGAGAAGAGAATATACTCAAGGTTTCTAGATTTGTTTGCATCTCTGCATGTCAACATACCATTCATCAAGACTATTCAACAAATGCCTGCATACATCAAGTATATGAAGGAGATGCTTCCCAGGAAAAGCTCACTCAAGGGAGGCCAAATTATAGTGATGAACAAGGAGTGCAGTGCACTCATTCAACCACAGTTGCCTACGAAAAGAAAAGATCCAGGGAGTTTTCATGTCCCCTGTGCCATAGGGGAAACAATGTTTGATAGAGCACTCTGCGATTTGGGAGTAAGCATCAACTTAATGCCCTTATCACTGGTGAAGAGGCTGCAGATCAATGAGATATTGCCCACAGATGTAGTCATCAGGCTGGCTGACAAAACTCAAAAACAAGCAATAGGGGTGGTGGAAAATGTGTTGTTAAAGGTTGAAAAATACTTTCTTCCCACAGACTTTGTCATCTTGGACATGGAAGAGAGTCACACTCACCCAATCATATTGGGAAGACCATTCCTAGCTACAGCCAGAGCACTCATAGATGTGGAGCGAGGGGAGCTAATATTGAGGATCCATGATGAACGACTCAGCTTTAATGTCTTCAAACTCTCACAAGAAGCAGCCCAAGAAAACAAAGAATCAAGCAAAGATCATAATGAGATGCTGACAGAGGAAGCAAGCACTGAAACACAACCAACCCATCTGGGAAAGCCCTTGGTTGATGAACAAGGAAGTAAGCAGTTGTCACAACTCAAGGAAAAGCTGGAGGAACCTAAACCACCAGAGACATGTGAAGACAACAACAAAATTCCCTTAGAAGAAGAAGTCACCAAGAGCAAGGCAACATCAAAAGAGACAAAGAAGAAGGTACCAAGAGGGTGGAGGAACAAGAAGATCCCTACAGAGGACTTCTTTCCAGGAGATAAAGTGATCTCAGCTTACTTCCTAAATATCCCCCCTAATCTCCCCACTATACCATCTCAGTTACCTAAGGTCTTCACTATCAACAGAGTTCTCTCCTTGGAACATGTAAAGATCAATGATACATTCAATGGATATAAGTCCAAGGTAAGAGGGGAGGACTTGAAGCATTATCAACCTCCCTGATGAAGGAGAAACGTCAAGCTAGTGACGCTAAAGAAGCGCTTCATGGGAGGCAACCCATGTTTTATGAGCTTTTACTAGTGAATAAGTCAATATTCATGAATTCCATCCCAAACTTGACAAACACTTGGTGAAATCCTTATATTGCAGTATATAGTGAAGAACAAGTTTGGTGTTTAAAGCGCGCCAAGAAAGCATGAATGCAACTGAGAGCATGCTAGTCTTGGAACTTTGAACAAGACTTTTGATCACAGTGCTCCAAACTAAGTTTGGTGTCACCCCATGGTGCCACCAATGTGCATATAAGGATACACAGTTAGTTAGTTAGTTGGAGTTCATGAATAAACAAAATATTTTCTTCTTTTTATTATTCTAGCCGTAAAGTTTAAATACATTTTAGGAAATTAATTTTTCTTATTTTATAGGGAAAAGGAGAGGAGCATTGAAGGAGATTGATTGGACAATTAAAGTGGAAAGGTTCGGCCACTTCATGAAGAGAAACTACACACTTGTCTCAAGAAGGAATGCATTGGAAAATGTTGCCATGCAACATTGAAGAAAGGAGACTCTTGAAGACCGAACCAATAAACCTCACTAAATGATGATCCTTGTCCTTTCTTCATGCACAACCCCAACCGTCCATCAAGCAACCATTCCATCAATCCACGCCCTCCATTCACTCACAATCACCCTATATAAGTGAGTCCTAGTGCATACTTACCCCTCACACTCAAATTCCTACTCTCCACACTCCACACTTTCGGCGTCCAAAACCTCTTCATCACACCTCATCCTAACCAACCAAATTCCTCATCTCTCCTTACCTTCCAATCCCCTCACATAGCAACCCGAAGTCATGGCATCATCAAGCTCCAAGAGGCAGAAGAGGAAGGAACCAATGGAGAACATTCCTTTCGACAAGAAGAGATTCAAGACTGCCTTCCATGAACGAGAATTTATTTTCTGGAGCTACAGAACTCCAAATGGTGCGCTCTCAATTGCGTTGGAAAGTAGACATCCAGGGCTTTCCAGCAATATATAATAGTTCATACTCAAAGTTGTGAATGTCCTATGAATCCATCACCTCTCTTAAATGAAAATTGTTTTAATTCAAAAGAACAAGAAGTACATGAGTTTCGAATTTATCCTTGAACTTAGTTTAATTATATTGATGTGGTGACAATGCTTCTTGTTTTCTGAATGAATGCTTGAACAGTGCATATGTCTTTTGAAGTTGTTGTTTAAGAATGTTAAATATGTTGGCTCTTGAAAGAATGATGATAAGGAGACATGTTATTTGATAATCTGAAAAATCATAAAAATGATTCTTGAAGCAAGAAAAAGTACAAAGAACAAAGCTTGCAGAAAAAAAAATAGCGAAAAAAATAGAAAGAAAAAAAAAGAGAGAAAAAGCAAGCAGAAAAAGCCAAAAGCTCTTAAAACCAAGAGGCAAGAGCAAAAAGCCAATAACCCTTAAAACCAAAAGGCAAGAGTAAATAAAAAGGATCCCAAGGCTTTGAGCTTCAGTGGATAGGAGGGCCTAAAGGAATAAAATCCTGGCCTAAGCGGCTAAATCAAGCTGTCCCTAACCATGTGCTTGTGGCGTGAAGGTGTCAAGTGAAAACTTGAGACTAAGCGGTTAAAGTCAAGGTCCAAAGCAAAAAAA
>NC_029785.2:42295025-42301501 GCF_000816755.2 Arachis ipaensis | reverse complement strand
TGTTTTTAGTAGAATCTAGTTACTTTTAGGGATGTTTTCATTAGTTTTTATGTTAAATTCACATTTCTGGACATTACTATGAGTTTGTGTGTTTTTCTATGATTTCAGGTATTTTCTGGCTGAAATTGAGGGACTTGAGCAAAAATCAGATTCAGAGGTTGAAGAAGGACTGCTGATGCTGTTGGATTCTGACCTCTCTGCACTCAAAGTGGATTTTCTGGAGCTACAGAACTCAAACTGGCGCGCTTCCAATTGCTTTAGAAAGTAGACATCCAGGGCTTTCCAGAAATATATAATAGTCCATACTTTGGCCGAGTTTAAACGACGTAAAAGGGCGTTGAACGCCAGTTCTACGCTGCTGTCTAGAGTTAAACGCCAGAAACACGTCACAAGCCAGAGTTGAACGCCAGAAATACGTTACAAACTGGCGTTCAACTCCAAGATTGACCTCTACACGTGTAACATTCAAGCTCAGCCCAAGCACACACCAAGTGGGCCCCGGAAGTGGATTTATGCATCAATTACTTACTTCTGTAAACCCTAGTAACTAGTTTAGTATAAATAGTACTTTTTACTATTGTATTAGACATCTTTGATCAGTTTTATGCTATCTTAGACTTTCATGGGGGCTGGCCATTCGGCCATGCCTGAACCATTATCACTTATGTATTTTCATACAGTAGAGTTTCTGCACTCCATAGATTAAGGTGTGGAGCTCTGCTGTTCCTCAAAGATTAATGCAAAGTACTACTGTTTTTCCATTCAATTCAGCTTATTCCGCTTCTAAGATATTCATTCGCACTTCAACATGAATGTGATGAACGTGACAATCATCACCATTCCCTATGAACGCGTGCCTGACAACCAGGAACGAAAGCATCTCTATACACTTATCTGAAATTCTCACCAATGATATACATAAGTGTTTCTATCCTTATTTTCTATCTATTTATTATTAATATTCGAAAACTCCATAACTATTTGATATCCGCCTGACTGAGATTTACAAGGTGACCATAGCTTGCTTCAAGCCGACAATCTCCGTGGGATCGACCCTTACTCACGTAAGGTTTATTACTTGGATGACCCAGTGCACTTGCTGGTTATTTGTATCGAAGTTGTGAATGAAAAACGATTTATTAAGACGTGCGTACAGAGTTTTTAGCGCCGTTGCCTGAGATCACAATTTCGTGCACCAAGTTTTTGGCGCCGTTGCCGGGGATTGTTCGAGTTTGAACAACTGACGGTTCATTTTGTTGCTCAGATTAGGTAATTTTCTTTTTGTTTTATTTTCAAAAATTTTTCAAAAACCTTTCAAAAATTTCTCATCTGTTTTCGAAAAAAAATAAAAAAATAAATCTTTTCAAAAATATATTTTTTTTCAGAATTTTTAAGAATGAATTCTAGAGTTTCATGAAGCATGTTGAAGCCTGGCTAGCTATAAAGCCATGTCTAATTCTTTTGGATAGGGGCTTCCAACCATCAGCATAGAGGCAAGTTAATTGGAATGTCAGCCGTGGCATGTCTGAGTTACATACTAAAGCTTGGCTGGCTATTAAGCCATGCCTAACCCTCGGATTGGAGCTTTAGACTAAGAATACAAGATTCCTGGAATTCATATTAAAAAATTTTGAAATCCTTATTTTCTTTTTCCTATATGTTTTTTTCGAAAAAAAAATATACAAAAATCCAAAAAAAATAAAAAAATTCATAAAAATAAAAAATATTTCATGTTTCTTGTTTGAGTCTTGAGTCAAGTTGAAAGTTTGGTGTCAATTGCATATTCATCTTGCATTTTTCGAAAAATTCATGCATTCATAGTGTTCTTCATGATTTTCAAGTTGTTCTTGGTAAGTCTTCTTGTTTGATCTTGATGTTTTCATGTTTTGTGTTTTTTCTTGTTTTTCATATGCATTCTTGCATTCA
Source organism: Arachis ipaensis (assembly GCF_000816755.2). Lineage (NCBI taxonomy): Eukaryota > Viridiplantae > Streptophyta > Magnoliopsida > Fabales > Fabaceae > Arachis > Arachis ipaensis. The sequence goes on along the minus strand of NC_029785.2, from coordinate 42,299,575 downwards.
TAGTGTCTATACATGAAAAATTTTTAAGTTTGGTGTCTTGCACGTTTTCTTTGCATTACTTTTTCACTCATAAATTTCGAAAATTTGAGTTGACTTTTTCAAAACTTTTTAAAATCTAGTTGTTTTTATGAGTCAAATCAAATTTTCAATTAAAAAAATCTTATCTTTTTCAAACTCTTTTTCAAAAATCAAATCTTTTTCACTTTTCTTATTTATTTTCGAAAATTTTAAAAATCTTTTTCAAAAATCTTTTTCTTATCTTTATCTCCTAATTTTCGAAAATAATATCATCAATTAATGTTTTGATTCAAAACTTTCAAGTTTGTTACTTGCTTATTAAGAAAGATTCAAACTTTGAGTTCTAGAATCATATCTTGTGATTTCTTGTGAATCAAGTCATTAATTGTGATTTTAAAAATCAAATCTTTTTCAAAACTAATTTCAATCATATCTTTTCAAAAATATCTCTTTAGCTTATCTTTTTCAAAATTTGATTTTAAAATATCCTTTCTAACTTCTTATCTTCTTATCTTTTCAAAATTGATTTTCAAATTTGTTTCAACTAACTAACTAACTTTTTGTTTGTTTCTTATCTTTTTCAAAACTACCTAACTAACTCCTTCTCTCTCTAATTTTCGAAAATATCTTCCCTCTTTTTCAAAATTTCTTTTTAATCAACTAATTATTTTAATTTTTGATTTTAATTCTCGAAAATTACTAACCTTTTTCAAAAACTATTTTCGAAAATCACTAACTCTTTTTCAAAAATTATTTTCGAAAATTCTCTCTCTCTCTCTTATCTCCTTCTATTTATTTATTCATCTACTAACACTTCATCTCACCCAAATTCGAACCCCCTCTCCCATCTGTGTTCGAATTTTTTCTTCTTCTTTTCTTCTACTCACACAGGGACCTCTATACTGTGGTAAAAAGGACCCCTATTATTATTACTTTTCTGTCCCTCTTTTTCATATGAGCAGGAGCAAGGACAAGAATATTCTTGTTGAAGCAGATCCAGAACCTGAAAGGACTCTGAAGAGGAAACTAAGAGAAGCTAAATTACAACAATCCAGCAAGCACCTTTCAGAAATTTTCGAACAGGAAGAGGAGATGGCAGCCGAAAATAATAATAATGCAAGGATGATGCTTGGTGACTTTACTGCACCTAATTCCAATTTACATGGAAGAAGCATCTCCATTCCTGCCATTGGAGCAAACAATTTTGAGCTGAAACCTCAATTAGTTTCTCTGATGCAGCAGAACTGCAAGTTTCATGGACTTCCATCTGAAGATCCTTTTCAGTTCTTAACTGAATTCTTACAGATATGTGATACTGTTAAGACTGATGGAGTAGATCCTGAAGTCTACAGGCTCATGCTTTTCCCTTTTACTGTGAGAGACAGAGCTAGAATATGGTTGGACTCTCAACCTAAGGATAGCCTGAACTCTTGGGATAAGCTGGTCAAGGCTTTCTTAGCCAAGTTCTTTCCTCCTCAAAAGCTGATTATGCTTAGAGTGGATGTTCAGACCTTCAGACAGAAAGAAGGTGAATCCCTCTATGAAGCTTGGGAGAGATACAAAGAACTGACCAAAAAGTGGTTGAAGGCCTTTACATCCCTGCTGATTTCATAATCCTTGATACTGGGAAGGATGAGGATGAATCCATCATCCTTGGAAGACCTTTCCTAGCCACAGCAAGAGCTGTGATTGATGTTGACAGAGGTGAATTAGTCCTTCAATTGAATGAGGACTCCCTTGTATTTACAACTCAAGGTTACCCTTCTATAAACATGGAAAAGAGGCACAGTAAGCTTCTCTCAAAACAGAGTCAACCAGAGCCCTCACAGTCAAACTCTAAGTCTGGTGTTGGGAGGTGATGAGCGGATAATTTATACGCTTTTTGACATTGTTTTTAGTATGCTTTTAGTAGGATCTAGTTACTTTTAGGGATGTTTTCATTAGTTTTTATGTTAAATTCACATTTCTGGACTTTACTATGAGTTTTTGTGTTTTTCTGTAATTTCAGGTATTTTCTGGCTGAAATTGAGGGACTTGAGCAGAAATCAGATTCAGAGGTTGAAGAAGGACTGTTGATGCTGTTGGATTCTGACCTCCCAGCACTCAAAATGGATTTTCTGGAGCTACAGAACTCGAAATGGCACGCTTCCAATTGCGTTGGAAAGTAGACATCCAGGGCTTTCCAGAAATATATAAGTCCATACTTTGGCCAAGAATTGATGACGTAAACTGGCGTTCAACGCCAGCTTTCTACCCAAATCTGGCGTCCAGCGCCAGAAAAGGAGCCAAAACCAGAGTTGAACGCCCAAACTGGCACAAAAGCTGGCGTTCAACTCCAAGAAGGACCTCTACATGTGCAACACTTAGGCTCAGCCCAAACTCACACCAAGTGGGCCCAGGAAGTGGATTTATACATCAATTACTTACTCATGTAAACCCTAGTAGCTAGTTTATTATAAATAGGACCTTTTACTATTGTATTTGGCATCTTTGGATTACCTTATGATCCTTTGATCACGTTTTGGGGGCTGGCCCTCTCGGCCATGCCTGGACCTTCACTTATGTATTTTTAACGGTAGAGTTTCTACACTCCATAGATTAAGGTGTGGCTAGTGAGCCATGTCTAATTCCTGGACTGAAGCTTTAGACTAAAAATGCAAGATTCCTGGAATTCATATTAAAAATTTTGGAATCCTTATTTTTCTTTTTCAATATAATTTTCGAAAAAAATCCAAAAAAAAATTAGGAAATCATAAAAATCAAAAATATTTTTCTGTTTCTTGTTTTGTGTCTTTTCTTGTTTTTCATATACATTCTTGAATTCTTAGTGTCTAAGCATTAAAGAATTCTAAGTTTGGTGTCTTGCATGTTTTCTTTGCATTAAAAATTTTTCAAAAATGTGTTCTTGATGTTCATCATGATCTTCATAGTGTTCTTGGTGTTCATCTTGACATCCATAGCATCCTTGCATGCATTCATTGTTTTGATCTAAAAATTTCATGCATTGCATAATTTTCATGTTTTTCAAAAAAATCAAAAAAAATATATCTTTCCCTTTTTCTCTCATCAAATTCGAAAATTTGGATTGACTTTTTCAAAAAATTTTAAAATCAAGTTGTTTCTTATGAGTCAAATCAAATTTTCAATTTGAAAATCTTATCTTTTTCAAAATCTTTTTCAAAATTCTTAATTATTTTCGAAAATTCCAAAAATATTTTTCAAAAATCTTTTTCTTATTTTTATATCAAATTTTCGAAAATAACAATATCAATTAATGTTTTGATTCAAAAAAATTGAAGTTTGTTACTTGCTTGTTAAGAAAGATTCAAACTTTAAGTTCTAGAATCATATCTTGTGATTTCTTATGAATCAAGTCATTAATTGAGATTTTAAAAATCAAATCTTTTTCGAAACTAATTTCAATCATATCTTTTCAAAAATATCTTCTTATCTTATCTTTTTCAAAAATATCTTTTCAAAATATCTTTTCTAACTTCCTAACTTCTTATCCTTTCAAAATTTGTTTCAACTAACTAACTAACTTTGTGTTTGTTTCTTAACTTTTTCAAAACTACCTAAGTAACTCTCTCTCTCATTTTCGAAAATATCTTCCCCCTTTTTCAAAATTTTTTTTTATTTATTAATTATTTTATTTTTTTTTAAATCTTAACTTTCGAAAATCACTAACATTTTTCAAAAACTATTTTCAAAAATCACTAACTCCTTTTCAAAATTAATTTTCGAAAATTCCCTCCTTCTCTCTCATTTTATTTTATTTATTTATTCATCTACTAACATCTCTTCCTCACATCATCACCAAATTCGAACCCCCTCCTCTATCTGTGTTCGAATTTCTTCTTCTTTTCTTCTACTAACAATAAGGAACCTCTTTACTGTGACATAGAGGATTTCTCTTCTTTTCTTTTTCTCTCCTCTTTCTTATGAGCAGGGACAGAGAACATAGAAGATCTCAAGGACATCATTGGTTCCTCAAGAAGGAAACGCCACCATCACTAAGGTGGATTCATTCCTTGTTCTTATTTCTTTTGTTTTCGTTTTCTATGTTATGTGATTATCTAGGTTTGTGTCTTCATTACATGATCATTAGTAGTAGTAATTATGTCTTAAAGTTATGAATGTCCTATGAATCCATCACCTCTCTTAAATGAAAAAAATGTTTTAATTCAAAAGAACAAGAAGTACATGAGTTTTGAATTTATCCTTGAACTTAGCTTAATTATATTGATGTGGTGACAATGCTTCTTATTTTCTGAATGTATGCTTGAACAGTGCATATGTCTTTTGAAGTTGTTGTTTAAGAATGTTAAATATGTTGGCTCTTGAAAGAATGATGACTAGGAGACATGTTGTTTGATAATCTGAAAAATCATAAAAATGATTCTTGAAGCAAGAAAAAGCAGCAAAAAACAAAGCTTGCAAAAAAAAAAAATATAGGCGAAAAAAATAGAAAGAAAAAGAAAAAGCAAGCAGAAAAAGCCAATAACCCTTAAAACCAAAAGGCAAGGGCAAAT
>NC_029785.2:42293634-42294982 GCF_000816755.2 Arachis ipaensis | reverse complement strand
GATTTATGTATCTGGTGGTAATACTGGAAAACAAAGTGCTTAGGGCCACGGCCAAGACTCATAAAGAAGTTGTGTTCAAGAATCATCATACTGAACTAGGAGAGTCAATAACACTATCTGAACTCTGAGTTCCTATAGATACCAATCATTCTGAAACTCAATGGATAAAGTGAGATGCCAAAACTATTCAAGAGGCAAAAAGCTATAAGTCCCGCTCATTTGATTGGAGCTATGTTTNTGGACAGACAAGCACAAACTGACAGAAGGATAGATGCTAATCAAGAGGAATACAGGTCAAATCTGAAAAATCAAGGCGCAGTAATCTCAAAGTTGGAAGCACAATTGGGGATTTTGTCCAAGCAAATCCCACTTACCACACACACATTTCCTAGTGATACCATGGCTAACCCAAGAGGGAAATGCAAAGCCATTACTCTAAGAAGTGGGAAGGTTGTAGAAGAAGGAACCCCAAGCAAAGACAAGCATGAAGAAGTTGCAGCAAAGCATGAGAACAAGGATGAAGAACAAATCCCTGCTCCACCTCCACCAAAACCAGTCTTGAAGCCTTATGTGTCAAGGGCACCATAGCCACAAAGACTGGGAAAAGATGGGAAGGATGGCCAGTTTTCTAAGTTCCTAGAGATCTTCAAGAGGCTCCAAATCAACATACCATTTGCTGAGGCATTAGAACAAATATCACTCTATGCTAAATTTTTGAAGGAGCTTATAACCAAAAAGAGGAACTGGGAAGCAAAAGAAACCATAATCTTGACTGAAGAATGCAGCGCTATCATATAGAAGAAGCTGCCTCAAAAGCTGAAAGACCCAGGGAGTTTCCAAATTCCCTGCATCATAGGAGACATCACCATTGAGAAAGCTTTGTGTGATTTGGGAGCTAGCATAAATCTTATGTCCCTGACCATGATGAGAAGGATGAAGATTGAGGAAGCCAGGCCAACAAGAATGGCACTCCAATTGGCTGACAGAACATTTAAGTTTCCACATGGGGTGGTGGAAGACTTGCTAGTGAAAGTAGGAGAGTTCATCTTTCCTGTTGATTTTGTTGTGATGGACATGGAAGAAGAGACCAACACGTCAATTATCTTAGGAAGACCATTCCTAGCTACTGCTGGAGCCATCATTGATGTGCAAAAAGGGGAACTAGTCTTGAGGTTGCATAAAGAGAAAATGGTCTTCAATGTCTTCAAAGCAATGAGTTACCCCAAGGAATCCATAGGAGAATGCATGCTGGTAGACACCATGGAATAAATAGTTCAAGAAGTCTTGGAAGAAGAACAATGTGGAGGAACCATTGAGCTGGAACAAGCACCAGATGGAGAATCACCAC
>NC_029785.2:42279165-42283634 GCF_000816755.2 Arachis ipaensis | reverse complement strand
ATGTTTTCATTAGTTTTTATGTTAAATTCACATTTCTGGACTTTACTATGAGTTTGTGTGTTTTTCTATAATTTCAGGTATATTCTGGCTGAAATTGAGGGACTTGAGCAGAAATCAGATTCAGAGGTTGAAGAAGGACTGCTGATGCTGTTGGATTCTGACCTCCCTGCACTCAAAATGGATTTTCTGGAGCTACGGAACTCGACATGGCGCGCTTCCAATTGCTTTGGAAAGTAGACATTCAGGGCTTTCCAGCAATATATAATAGTCCATACTTTGGCCAAGAATTGACGACGTAAACTGGCGTTCAACGCCAGCTTTCTACCCAAATCTGGCGTCCAGCGCCAGAAAAGGAGCCAAAACCAGAGTTGAACGCCCAAACTGGCACAAAAGCTGGCGTTCAACTCCAAGAAGGACCTCTACATGTGCAACACTCAGGCTCAGCCCAAACTCACACCAAGTGGGCCCAGGAAGTGGATTTATACATCAATTACTTACTCATGTAAACCCTAGTAGCTAGTTTATTATAAATAGGACCTTTTACTATTGTATTTGGCATCTTTGGATTACCTTATGATCCTTTGATCACGTTTTATCATGATCATGTGGAGTCACAAAATAAATATAAAAATTGAAAACGAAATCAAAAATAGCAGAAGAAAAATCACACCCTGGAGGAAGACCTTATTGGCGTTTAAACGCCAGTAAGAAGCATCTGGCTGGCGTTCAACGCCAGAACAGAGCATGGTTCTGGCGCTGAATGCCCAAAATGGGCAGCATCTGGGCGTTTGAATGCCAGAATCGCACCCTGGAGAAGAGCTGGCGCTGAACGCCCAGAACAAGCATGGTTCTGGCGTTCAACGCCAGAAATGGGCAACAAATGGGCGTTCAACGCCCAGAATAAGCACCAATCTGGCACTGAACGCCCAGAGTTGTGTGCAAGGGCATTTTGCATGCCTAATTTGGTGCAAGGTTGTAAATCCTTGAACACCTCAGGATCTATAGACCCCACAGGATCCCCACCTACCTCCACTCACTTCTTCTCAGCCCTCTTTCACACAATCCCATAAACACTCTTCCCCAAAACTCTTCACTNNNATGATAAGGAGACATGTTATTTGATAATCTAAAAAATCATAAAAATGATTCTTGAAGCAAGAAAAAGCAGCAAAGAACAAACCTTGCAGAAAAAAAAAAATAGCGAAAAAAATAGAAAGAAAAAAAAAAGAGAGAAAAAGCAAGCAGAAAAAGCCAAAAACTCTTAAAACCAAGAGGCAAGAGCAAAAAGCCAATAACCCTTAAAACCAAAAGGCAAGGGTAAATAAAAAGGATCCCAAGGCTTTGAGATCAAGGGAAACATGAAAATCTACTCAATTAGCTTGCTTGTAGCTTAAGAAAGTGCATAATTCTAATGAAAACAAAAGAAAAAGACTAGCTAAAATGGGCTAAGATGACTTGTCATCAAGCATCAGTGGATAGGAGGGCCTAAAGGAATAAAATCCTGGCCTAAGCGGCTAAATCAAGCTGTCCCTAACCATGTGCTTGTGGCGTGAAGGTGTCAAGTGAAAACTTGAGACTAAGTGGTTAAAGTCAAGGTCCAAAGCAAAAGAAGAGTGTGCTTAAGAACCCTGGACACCTCTAATTGGGGACTTTAGCAAAGCTGAGTCACAATCTGAAAAGGTTCACCCAGTTATGTGTCAGAAGCCAAGGGGTGGTTTGAACTCGTGAGGAGGTCTATTCTCCCAGCTGCAAATAATTCAGAGGTAAATATTAAACGAGCAACTATGGTACATTGCCTAGTACAAGGTGGAGAAATCAATGTGCATGAACTTATAGCTGAGGGAATTCAAGATTCAGCTGAGAAGCTTGAATCAGGTGCCAGGCTTTGGTACCCCAGCACCATTCTCCAATTGTGCACAAAGGCCAAGGTGGTCTTTGAGGATAGCAATCCAGACTGGGTGAACCCTGGGAGGCTAATGACAACCCAGCGTATGGCCTATACTACACCTGCTCAGTAACAAAGAAGGCCATAAATAGGGAAACTAAAAGCAAAAGAAGGAGCTCACCAAGAGGAGTCTCATCAGGAAGAATATCAACAAGAAGATCATCCTTACCCAGCCGACTTGAATATGAATCACCTTCTAAGAGCTATTGAAGATTTGGGGATGAGACATATGGAAGGACAAGAGCAAATACTAAACCGGATGAGCCAACAAGAAGAGTGGCAGAAACAACAAATAGAGCAGCAACAGGAACAATACTCCCAGCTCACTCAAGCCATCCACCAAGTTACTGAGAGGCAAGAACGCCAAGATAAGCATTTGCAGGAACTCAATCAGCGGCAAATAGCTCAGATGAAAGCATTCAATGAGTTCACTGTACTTAATGAAGGACGGCAACTACATAGGGAAGAGTTCAACGTGAACACTCAAGCCAAGTTGAACTACATGTCTAGTAATATACATCATCTACACTATGCCATCCCTACATATGATGAGGTCCAAAAAGATTTTGTAGAACAAGAAGAGAGGAAGGTGAAACAGTAGAAGGAAACACTCAAGAAGAAGATGGAAGATGGTGGTTTCTGGAAGAAGCTGCTTGGAAAAGGAAAGGGAAGTGGGAGCACAAGCAATCAAGAAAAACACCAAGAGGACAAGCAAGAAGGAGAGCATGGACATCCACAAGAGTAAAAGGTGGTGGAGTTCCTTGTTTGGTCCATCTTTTTCTATGCTTTAAATAAGGAAGATCTTGTATAAAATAGAACTTGCTTCCATGTTATATTTGAACCTTTTTAAATTCTGTCTTTTAAGTTTTTGTGTTGAAGAGGTCTCTGTGTGCTAGTCTTTATGTCACCGCATCCTTACTTTACTTACTTGTATGTTTGTCCCTTTAAATCAAATGAAAAGAGAATGATTGTTTTTAAAGACCAGAGAGGAGTTCATACTATGGAGTAAGTTCACGAGTTTATGGTGTGATCATAAGTTAGCTAAGTTGGTTCAATCACAAGGTGGGAGGACAACTATCTGTCATGAATACTGTGCTTGAGAAACACCCCATGAGACTAGCTAAATAAGAAGATCTTAATAAGAAAAAGGGAAAGAACAATAAAGGTTGAAAAAGAAAAGAAAAAGAGTAAGCAATAAGGCTAGGCACCAATGGTTTTAATCTCGAGGCATGTGTCTGTGGTGCTCCTGTGTGAGGGATCTACTTGGATGAATAAGCTCTTAGGGGTACCTTATCACTTAGTAACTTGGGTTAACTAACTCGGGATTATCAGCTGAAAGTCCACTATCAAGAGTAACCCTCAATACAGAGCATTTAGTAACCCAAAGAGGTGCTGGACACCAAGGTCTCAAGAAAAGAAAATAAATAAACTATGTGCCTGTGGTGTGTATGTATAGGGGAGAGATTTGAGCAAGTAAGTCCTTAGGGGTGCTTCAACACCTAGCACCTTGAACCAACTGGTTCGGGAGTGTTGGCTGAAAGCTTATTTCAAAGAGTTGCCCCCTTACAAAGCACTTAGCCCAAGGAACACAAATAAGCCCTGAAATGACAATAAAAGGATCAATGAATAAAAGTCTCATGGGATGCAATCACAGTGAGTATTCTAGGACATGATAAAGGTCTGAAAGCCAGGAATGAACCTAAGTTGCTATGCATGAAACCACCATAAAATCAGGGACATGACTTCCACAAGAATGACTCATTTCTCTTGGCATTCCATTCATCATTCTCTTGCTCCAGTACTTGCTTAGGGACAAGCAAGCTTTAAGTTTGGTGTTGTGATGCCAGGGCATTTTGGCCAGTTTCACTGACCTTTTCTTTACTGTTTTTAGGGTAGTTTCATGCATTTCCTTAGGAAATAAGCTAGTTTTGGGTACATATTCACTTACATCTGGATTCAAGCATACATTGTGCACTTTACATGATTTCATGAGGATTTTTGCATGAATTTAAGGACAAATTGAATGTTGCATTTTCCATGACTTGGACTAGAACTTTGATGCACTTTATTGCTTGATTTCAGGACAAAGGAAGCAAAGAAGAAACATATTAGTGGCAAAGTTAGTTACACTAACGTTGACACTAACGTGGAATGGGAGTAACTTGCAAAGTTAATGAGAAAAGTCATTGCCAATAACGCTCTCGAAGCCATCATTGCCCACGTTAAGAGTCATGTTAACTAAGTTAACGTGAACTCTAACGTGGAAGAAAGGAAATGGAGCCAACGTTAGTGACACTTAACATTATCACTAACATTGGACCAAGCTCATAAGTGGCCACGTTAGTAACCACGTTAACTTAGTTAACGTGGCCTCTAACGTTAAGAAGAAAGAGGGGAAGCCAACGTTAGTGACACTCAACATTGTCACTAACGTTGGCCAAAGCACATTAAGCCACGTTAACTCCCACGTTAACCTAGTTAACGTGGAAGCTAACGTAAGGAAACAAGGTGGTCGACAACGTTA
>NC_029785.2:42272961-42278530 GCF_000816755.2 Arachis ipaensis | reverse complement strand
AGTGACCATACTTCATCTCTTCTCATGAGCAATTGACCAAGGAATTGGCTATTGATCAAGATTTGAGAGATTAAATTACAAGAAATTGTAATTCAATCATTTAAGATTGCCAAGGAGATCAATGAGTGCATTGATTGAGGAAGAGATGAAAATGAAATTGATCCAGAGAATGCAACATCTCCTAAGCCCAATGAACTCCCCATTTCTGATCTTACCCATTCTCTTTATTTTCTGTCATTTACTTTCATGAGCAATTCTCCCATTCCCATTTACAATTCTGCACTTTACTTTCAGTCATTTACTTTCTGCTCTTATTTCTAGCATTTACCTTTCTGTTATTTACTTTCCCGCCATTTAATTTTCTGCAATTCTCAACTCAAATTCTGATTCTCTCAACTAGAACATTCCTCTAATTAAAGTTGCTTGATCAATCAATCCTTGTGGGATTCGACCTCACTCTATTGTGAGTTTTTACTTGACGACAAATTCGGTACACTTGCCGAAGGAAATTTGTTATGAGATAAGTTTTCCGTGCATCAACGGCGGTTGGACTATACAGCTAGTACTTCGGCCCCTCTTGAGGAGCACACCAAACTACTAGATGGTACCGAGAGTGACTCGGAGTCCGCTACTTCCTATTCTTCTGTTGGCACCACTAATACATCTTTGCATCCACAGGTGAACAATATATGGTGGAGCCACGCCGAATCACCTTGCATGAGCAAGGAGCTCCGGATATCATACTCCAACCTTTGCAAGCAAGGTATCCCAAACTTTGAGTTGAAGAATAGCTTGATAAATCTACTCCCCAAGTATCATGGGCTTCCGGGTCAAGACCCCATCTGACATCTAAGAGATTTTCAAGTTGCTTGTTCCACGGCTCGAAGACATGGAGCCGATGAGGTGGCTATTATAGTTTTTGCCTTTCCCTTCTCCCTTGAGGGGCAAGTGAAAACATGGTTTTATTCGTAACCGGATGAGATTGTGACCAATTGAGATTTCTTGAGAAGAGAGTTTCTAGACAAGTTCTTCCCGCCGGAGAATACCGACTACATCCGGAAAGAAATCTCGGGTATAATGCAAAAGGACCAAGAAAGCTTGTATGAGTATTGGACTAGGTTCAAGATGCTATTGGAATCTTATCCACACCATAGATTGGACACTCATTTACTTATCAGTTACTTTACCAGAGGTCTTTGTGCGGAAGATAAAAGATTGCTCACCGCTGCTAGTGATGGTTCCCTTTCCAAAAACAAGACGGCGGGAGAAGCTTGGAGCTTAATAAATGATGTTGCCGAGGCTACACAACATGTAAGAGTAAGGAGCAACCCTTTCAAGGGTATGGTGGAAGCATCCTCTTCCAAAACAAGCTTAACCAAGGTGCTTGGGGATATGACCAATATCCTTACGGAGATACAAAAAGAACAAAAGGCATTCTACTCAATCCAAGCCATCTAAGCCCCACCCCAAGTTGCTCAACTTGAAGATCCTCCTAGAATTTGTGGTTTATGCTCTAGCACCACACATTACACTGATCAATGCCACCAAATTCAAGAGGAGTATGCCCTTGCCGTGGCCAATGTGAATTATAACAACCGTCCACCCTACCCCCTTCAAGGCCAAAACAACTACTCTCATAGCAATAATCACAATCAAGGGTGGAGGGATAATGCACAAGGGAGCAATCAAAACCAAAGATGGAACAACTTTTCTCCTCAAACAACAACACCAACCAACCCTCAAGCTCTTCTAACCTTCCATCCCAACCCCTTCCAAATCCAAAGGGCGGTCTCAACGCCATCACTCTACGGTCGGGAACTACATTGGAGGAGATACCTCCTAGGATCATGGAAGACATTCATGAGGAAGAAGTGGTTGCTGAAGCTCCACATGAAGAAAAGGAAGTAGACACAAGGCATGAGGAAGGAGAAGTAAGCCTTAAGGAACCGAAGAGGAAGACTATAGTAGATGAGTCTATTCCTACCCCATTCCCTTCCATGGTAAAGAAGGCCAAGAAGACTCCGGAGTTTGATTTAAACATGCTTCAAGTATTTGATGTGCGGAAAATGATCCGACACAAAACTCACCGGCAAGTGCACCGGGTCGCATCAAGTAATAATAACTCACGGGAGTGAGGTCGATCCCACAGGGATTGAAGGATTGAGCAATTTTAGTTTAGTGGTTGATTTAGTCAAGCGAATCAAGATTTGGTTGAGAGATTTGTGATTTGCAGAATTTAAATTACATGGAAAGTAAAGGGAATGGGTAATTTGCATGAAATTAAAGAGAACTAAAATTTAAAGTGCTGAATCTTAAAGAGTAAGAAATTAAATAGCAGAAACTTAGAACGCAAGAAATGTAAATTGCAGAATCTTAGAGTGCAAGAAATGTAAATGGCTTGAATTGTAAAGAGAATTGGGAATTGAATTTGCAGAAATTAAACAAGAAAAAGTAAAATTCAACACATAGAAGAGTAGAAGATGCCTTGGGTTGAATCGGATCTAAAACAGAGATATAAAAGAGCTTGAAAAGTAGTAAACAGAGAAATTAAGAATGGGAATCCAAATCTCAGGACTCAAGAGACTAGATAACCAAGTCTAGATCTCAATGCCTTCCTAGATCCAACAAGAGCAATTGCAAAGGAAATGTAAATTGCAAAGAAAGTAGAAGAAGAAGCAATTAACAGAAACTGAAATTCAATGATGCGGAAAATTAAACAAGATCCCAAGGTGAGATTGAAACATGTTCATAAGATTTATTTGAGTGTCATGTGTAATAAGTTCATTGATTTCTTTATACTTGACACATTATTCACTATAGACACTTGGCTCACATTCCTTCTTAAAACATTGATGCCCAGCACCTCTTTGGGTTACTAAATGCCTTGTAGTTAGGTTGCTCTTGATAATGGACTTTCAGCTGATGATCCCGGGTTAGTTAACCCAAGTCACCAAGTGTTGATGCACTCCAAAGAGCTTAATAATCCAAGCAGATCCTAGTACAAAGACACCACATGCATATATTCTAAGGTTCAAGCTATTGGTGTCTAGCTTTGTTTCTTTTTGTTTTTCTTTTGTTTTGTTGCCTTTTTTTGGCTTTTTCTTTTCTCTCTTTTTTTTGTTTTTCTTTTTAACCAAGGATTTTTATTTGATTGAGATTCATAGACAGTAGGCCACTTTCTACTTAAGAGGAGACATCCTAGTTCTCTTATTCATTAAAAGCGAGCTATTATGCAATCACACATTCATACCACCACTTACTTTTATTGTACTTCTATCTAACAGAGAACTATCTCACTTCACATTCAAACATTTCTTTTATTGAATTAAAGATGCAGGGGACAAAGCATGCTTTTTGTTCAGTGAAAGTAAACACACAAGCACACATATAGGCTAGCTTACTTATTTTAAGAGTGATTCTACTTGTACTAGATGAACACTTTAGCAAGACACAAGTTAAAGCATTTTTCAACAGTAAGAGTTAAGTGTAGATACAACCTATTGGTTTGCAGTTCTTTTGTCCTTCCTTCTGTTGTGCCCTTTTGAGTTATGATGCATAGTGTCTTCAAATGGTAGTGAGTTCCCTGCACAATTCTCAAAAGTTGCTTGCTTCTCAAGCCCTTAGGTGACTGGTTAGTATGCATGAATTGAGTGTGGCTTTTAGGTTTGATTTGGTGTGGGAACACCAAACTTAATTCCTTGCCACTTCCTCTGATGCAACAGGTTGACTATATGTAAAATCTTGTTTCCTTACTAAAGGTTATGGAATTAAAACTAGAAATCAGTTAAGTAAGTGAATAACCTGTTTGATTGCTTAGAGCTAGTATTGTGCAGGAGGTGAGAATGTGCTTTTAAATGAGGTTTTGGTGGAACACCAAACTTAGAATCCTTCATTCTCCCTTAAATTGTTTTGGTGTGCAACACCAAACTTAGCTCCTTGCAATGCATACCAATTATTCAACATTTTTATTGAAAAGGCTATGAAAAGAAAACTACCTCAGGTTGGGTTGCCTCCCAACAAGTGCTTCTTTATTGTCATTAGCTTGACATTCTTCAATTCTTTTTAAGAAGGTTGTAGGTTCTGAACCTCTTTTTCCTTATCCCATTGTCCTCCCAAGTACAGCTTTGCTCTGTGACCGTTTGCTGTAAATTGACTCTTTGTTGCTTCATCTAGCAATTCAATACTCCCATAAGGAAAAACCTTTGTCACCAAGTACAGACCAGTCCACTTAGACTTAAGTTTGCTAGGGAAGATCTTAAGCCTTGAGTTATACAGGAGCACTTGTTGTCCTGGTTTGAACTCCTTCTTTGTGATCTTCTTATCATGCCACCTCTTAGCTCTTTCCTTGTATATCTTAGCACTCTCATAGGCTTCTAGCCTGAATTCATCTAACTCATTTAGTTGTAACAACCTTTTCTCTCCTGCAGCTTGGGAATCAAGGTTGAGGAGTTTAGTGGCCCAAAAAGCTCTGTGTTCCAGCTCTACAGGGAGGTGACAGGATTTGCCATATAATAACTGAAAGGGTGACTTGCCAATAGGGGTTTTGTAAGCTGTCCTATATGCCCATAAGGCATCTTCTAACTTCCTAGCCCAATCCTTTCTCGTGCTTCCCACTGTTTTCTCTAGGATCTTCTTCAGTTCCCTATTTGCGAGTTCAGCCTGGCCATTAGTCTGAGGGTGGTAAGGTGTGGCTACTTTATGGATTACTCTATATTTGTGGAGGAGTTTCTACATCTGTTTGTTGCAAAAGTGACCACCACCATCACTAACCAGCCCCTTGGGCACTCCATATCTTGTGAAAATGTGCTTTTTAAGGAATTGGAAGACAATCTGTGCATCACAGTTGGTTGTGGCTATTGCTTCCACCCACTTTGATACATACTCTACTGCCACCAGGATATATCTGAAAGAGTAGGAAGGAGGAAAAGGTCCCATGAAATCAATGCCCCATAAGTCAAACACCTCCACTTCCAGGATGAAGTTTTGAGGCATCTCATTTCTCTTTGTCAATCCTCCAGTTCTTTGACATTTATTGCATTGGTGAACAAACTCTCTGGCATCCTTGAAGATGGTTGGCCAATAAAACCCACTCTGTAATACCTTTGCAGCTGTTCTCTCTGGTCCAAAGTGTCCACCATATGCTGAGCCATGGCAATGCCATAGTATGTCCTTCATCTCACTTTCAGGGACACACCTCCTAATCATTCCATCAGAGCATCTCTTGAATAGAAAAGGTTCATCCCACAAGAACTTCCTTGCTTCATTGAGTAATTTCTTCATTTGTTGCTTGGAAAATTCTTGAGGTATCTTCCTTCCTACCTTGTAGTTTGCTATGTCAGCAAACCAAGGTGTTTGTTGATTTTTGAAAAGATGTTCATCAGGGAAGTTCTCATTTACTTGATGTGGTTTGTCTTACTTAGCTTCTTGTGGCACTCTTGATAGATGATCTGCTACTTGATTTTCACTTCCCTTCCTATCCCTCACTTCAATATCAAATTCTTGTAGCAGCAACACCCACCTAATAAGCCTTGGCTTTGAATCTTGTTTAGACATTAAATACTTGAGAGAA
>NC_029785.2:42266282-42272903 GCF_000816755.2 Arachis ipaensis | reverse complement strand
CAAATAGCAGGGCTGATGCCTTTGATGTCCTCAATTGTCCACCCCAAGGCTATTTTGTGAGTTTTTAATACTTCAATCAACCTTGCTTCCTCATCCATGCTCAAAGAGGAATTTATAATCACTGGTAATGCCTCTGCTTCCCCAAGAAACACGTATTTGAGGTGAGGAGGGAGAGGTTTCAACTCCTGTTTTGGTTTATCCTCTTTCTTGTCTTTAATGAGTATTTCTATCACTTCCTCTCTTTGTTCTTTCTGATGCTCTAAATAGTCGTCTTCAAACATTTCTTCTACCAGCCCTTCTATCATATCCATATTCATGTAGTTTTCTTGCTCTGAGGGGTGTTGCATTGATTTGAAGACATTGATTACCATTTGTTTATTATGCACCCTGAAGGTCATTTCTCCCTTCTCCACATCAATGGTGGTTCTTGCTGTGGCTAGTGAGCAATTTTAGTTTAGTGGTTGATTTAGTCAAGCAAATCAAGATTTGGTTGAGAGATTTGTGATTTGCAGAATTTAAATTACATGGAAAGTAAAGGGAATGGGTAATTTGCATGAAATTAAAGAGAACTGAAATTTAAAGTGCTGAATCTTAAAGAGTAAGAAATTAAATAGCAGAAACTTAGAACACAAGAAATGTAAATTGCAGAATCTTAGAGTGCAAGAAATGTAAATGGCTTGAATTGTAAAGGGAATTGGGAATTGGATTTGCAGAAATTAAACAAGGAAAAGTAAAATTCAACACACAGAAGAGTAGAAGATGCCTTGGGTTGAATCGGATCTAAAACAGAGATATAAAAGAGCTTGAAAAGTAGTAAACAGAGAAATTGAGAATGGGAATCCAGATCTCAGGACTCAAGAGACTAGATAACCAAGTCTATATCTCAATGCCTTCCTAGATCAGCATAAATCCTCATGAAATTGCATTAATTCATCTATGGTTGATTAAATCAAAGCAAACATGGAAATCTACCCAATTGGCTTGCTTATGGCTCAAGAAAGTGCATAAATCAATTGAAAACAAAAGAAAAAGGCTAGTGAAACTAGGCTAAGATGACTTGTCATCAGTATTCAAGAAGGTTGAGGTAACCATCCCACTTCTTGATGCTATTCAACAAATTCCGAAGTATGGGAAATTTCTAAAAGACCTGTGCACACACAAGGATAGGATATGTGAGTTAGAGACATTGTCATTGGGTAGTTCCATTTCTTCATTGATGAAGCCTATTCCGGAAAAGTGTGGTGACCCTGGACCATGTTTGGTGTCTTGTTGTATTGGTGGAGTTGCCTTTCATGACTGTATGTGTGATCTAGGGGCTTGCGTGAGTATCATGCCACTCTCCATATTTGCAAGATTGAAGCTAGCTCCGTTGAAAAGGTCGGCCGCCAAGTTTGCCTTAGCCGACAAGAGTGTGATCACCGTAATGGAAATAGCAGAAGATGTACTTGTGGCAATTAAGAACTTGGTATTTTCAGTTGACTTCTACATCCTTGAGATGCCTCCCACAGAGAATAGAAGTTCCTCCTCCGTTCTACTTGGTAGACTGATTTAGTGAATTCTTTGATGGTATAGAATTTTCTCAAATGAATTAATTCTCGTTGCATGTATAGTTCTACACCAACAAACAATCCTCCCAATAAAAAATTTGAGTTTTCAAGAGTACAAACCCCAAATGAAAATTAACCGAAGTATTTGAACTCCGGGTCGTCTCCCTAGGAAACAATGTAGTGCTTAATTATTGGCTATGAAGGGGTAAAAGGAGGGGGTTTTGGTTCAGGAGATGGCAAGAAAGTAAATTAAGTGATTAAGTAAAGAAAGAAAAATAAAGAACTCTTGGATAAGACTTAGGTAATTGAGATCACCATCCTTATCAATAAACCGAATATCGATAATTATGAGAGGCCAACCTATTAAGTCTACTTCCCAAAAGCTTTAAGTACGTAACATTTACTCCTAAGCTTGAAGTATGTCAAATAGATTTTATCACATCAACCCTTAAGTCCTAACCTACCTACTAATTAACTTAGTAGTGGGTTAGCGTCAATGGGTGTCAAATTGATCACCATGGGTTCTCAATTCACCAATTCCATCATACCCAATAACTCAAGTTTACCCAATTCCCTTGGCTTAGACCAAGAGTTGACAAAACTACTCAAAAACTAGAGAGAATATTTCATCAAACACATAGAGTGCAATAAAGTAAACATCATAAATTGCAAGAATAGTAGAATCTAACAACTACTAAGGCAAGAAAAGTAAATTCACAACTCAATTCATCAATAAAACGAAAAATTAACATCAAAATTGCATTAAATGTAAACAAATCTAACATGAGTTCTTCATCACAAAAGAGAGCAAAATGAGAAATTAACATCACAAATAAGAGAATCAAGATGTAGAAATGAGAAATTATAAAAGAAACAAGATGAGATCAAGTAATTAAACATGAATCTAAGATAATCTAACCTAATCCTAACCTAATTCTAGAGAGAAGAGGGAGCTTCTCTCTCTAGAAAACTAACTAAAGGCTCATGTTGGCTAAATTAATTGCTCCCCTCTTTGCTTGGACTTCAATTCTGCATGAAATACACTTAGAAACAAGTTGGAATTGGGCCTGGGCAGCTCAAAAATCGCCCCCAGCATTTTGCCTTTAAGTGGGCCATGTAAGAGTATTGGCGCGTGCGCGCCATGTGCGCGTGCACGTCAATTGGCAAATTTTCCATCCGCGCGGACGCGGCATGTACACGTGCGCGTCTATAGGCAAGACCACTTTTGCGCGTGTGCGCCTTGTACACGTGCGCGTCCTTTGATGCATTCCCAGTCTTTGTTTCTTCATGCATTCTCCCCTTTGTATGCTTTTCTACTCATTTCTTCCATCCAATACTTGCCTTATAAACCTGAAATCACTCAACACACACATCAAGGAATCGAATGGAATTAAAGTGAATCAAAATTACTAATTTAGGGCCTAAAAAGCATGCTTTTACACTTAAGCAAAATTCAAGGGAGAATTACAAAACCATGCTATTTTATTGAATAAATGTGGGAAAAAGGTGGTAAAATCCCCCAAAATAAGCATAACATAAATCACGAAATCGGAGTTTATCAAATCTCCCCACACTTAAACTAAGCATGTCCTCATGCTAAAATCAAGAAGAAGCAAAGGGTGTTAACGTTTATTCAATGCAACTAACTAAATGCAATCTATCTATATGCAATCTATTTACATGATGTAATGGCTTAGTCAAAATAAATCAATCTCTAAGAATACACATGCAAGCACAAGGGCTAAGGTATTAGCAATCAAGCAAACCACAATTGGATTGAATCATTGAAAGAGTTCACAAACTTGCAAGAAAAGATGATCATGGATGGAAACATGTAATTGAGTGACTGAACCCTCGCCGGATGTGTATCCGCTCTAGGCACTCAAGTGTATGGGGTTGATTCACTCAATTCTTCCCTAATCATGCTTTCCAAGATTTGTCTTTCATCTAACAATCAACAATTAATTTATGCATGCATACAAATATCATGAGGACTTCCCATAGGTTGTAATGGGGCTAGGGTCAAGGTAGGATGCATATGGTCAAGCGAGCTTGAAATTTGAATCTTTGATTAACTTAAACTTCCCACCTAACCTATGACAACCTAAACAATTCTAATATGACAACCTAAACAATTCTAAACAAACCTAACTACCCATTCTTCACTTTTTCACACACTCATGCATTCTCTTTTTGACTACCATACATATGCATTGAATTTATGATACCTTAAACTTTGGGACCCTTTGTTCCCTTTTTGTTGCAAAATATTTTTTTTAAGTAAAATATATACAAGAACATCAGTGCATATGGTTTACACATGATTAATACATGAGTATGTACCCAATTCCTAAAAATTTTTCAATATAAACACACTTTTATCTCTACCTAATATACCCAATCTTCCCAAAATCAAGTAATGATTACTCTCACTAGCCCAAGCTAATCAAATATCTAAATAAGGGACATTTATTATTTTTCACTCAAGCTTATAATGTGCTATAATTATGAACAATTGGGTTAAGCATAGGCTCAAAATTGGCTAACAATGGAAGATAAAAGGTAGGCTATTTGAATAAGTGAGCTATTTGAACAACGGCCTCAATCATATAATTACATGTATACATGATAAACCATTATTTTATGGTTTATATTATGTTTAATTGCGTGGTTTTATCAAATCTTTACCCACTTATTCATTAAATTAGCATGTATTTACAATTCCTTCCCAAAATTACTCCATGGTTGAAAACTCGCTTCCTAGAGATTTTTAATTATGTATTTTAATTCTCCTTTATTACATTCGATGCCGTGATCTGTGTGTTAAGTGTTTCAGGCTTTATAGGGCATGAATGACTTGGAGATTGGAAAGGAGGCTTGCAAAAATGGAAGGAACACAAGAAATTGAGGAGATGACCAGCGAGAAGTGACGTGGACAAATGACTCACGCAACCGCGCGAAATAGAGGAAATTGCAGTGACGCGCTCGCGTGCCTGACGCGAACGCATGGATTGGAAACTGCACAGGTGACGCGAAGGCGTGGACGACGCGCACGCGTGGCAAGGCAAGACGCTGGATGACGCAAACGCGTGGATGACGCGATCGCGTAATGTGCGCGATCTGCAGAATCTGCAGAATTCGCTGGGGGTAATTTTGTGCCCTGTTTTGACCCAGTTTTTGGCCCAGAAAAGCAGATTAGAGCCAGGGGACATGCAGAGACAAACAACAACATTCATTCCGCATAATTTTTTAGTTTTAGATCTAATTTTACTCCTCCTCTAGGTTTCTCTCTCTACACATTCATAGTTCTTAGGATTTTGATTTTATTGCTTTTTGGATTGGGATATTGAGAAGAGTTATTACCACCGTCAAGACTTCATCATTCTAGTTTGTTTCCTTACTTGTCACTTACTCTTTCATATCCTTATTTTGTTCAGAATTATTATTGGATTATTTTTAGAATTTATTAATACAAGAACTATTTTATTTTTAATTGATCCTTTTGATTATTATTTATCATGTCTTTCTTTATTTCCCCTTCTTATTTCATGAATTTTACAATCATAATGAGTGAGTAGTTTCATAACTTGATTGGAAGTTGATTGAAAGGAGGACCTTGAGATGGATGCTCAAGAGTAAAATTATAATTGGGATTAGCGTTGGGTCGCCATCTAATCACTGACACTAATCCTTCCCAAGGGAGATGATTAGAACTTGTGAATAGAAACTGACTTCCAACTTGCTTGAGTTTCCTTTATCCAGTAAAGGATAACTGAGCAGACAACCTTCAATTTTCAATTGATCTTGAGAGAACTCCATCAAGGATAGGGCTTCCAACTAATCTACTCCCGGTCAAGGTTTTTATTTAAATTACATAAATTCTCTAATTTAATTTCCTATCTATCAAACTCAAACCCTTTTGGAAAACATCTGATTAATAAAATAGTACATCTTTCTGCAACTCGTTGGGAGACGACCTGGGATTCATACTCCCAGTATTTTAATTCTAATTTTGTGACAACCCTTTTAAATTGATAAGCAGAATTTTGGTTGGTTGAGAACTATACTTGCAACACATCTCTTATAATAATTTCTTAACTCGCCAATTTCTGCCACGTCAATTTTTGGCGCCGTTGCCGGGGAGTTGCAATAGAGTGCTAAGTTATTGATTGGAATTTATTTATTTGTATTTTATTTTATTTTTGCTACTATGAGCTGCATGTTTCTTTCGTTAAATGACGCGTTCACTTCCTGATCCAAGCTTGCCAGTATTTGATCCTGAGATTAAAAGAACTATTTCACGTATAAGGCAAGCTCGGCGACGGTTAGTCCTCTCCGAGGGCAAATCTGAAACGTCACTTAAGGAAGAAACAAGCTCCCTTTCTACTGATTCGGTTGATTTACGTGCAGGTGATATGGCAGCACCTAGGAGAGTTACTATCCAGGAGGCTGGAGCCCCTGATTTCACACTGCAACCGTTTCAAGCGCATCATCCAGTGGTGGCTACAAATTTTGAAATAAAGACTGCACTGCTCAACTTGATGCCTAAGTTTCATGGCTTACCTGCTCAAGAGCCTATCAAGCACCTTAGGGATTTCCAAGCAGCCTGTTCTACTGTCAGGCGTGATGGTACAGATGAAACTTCTATTTTATTAAAAGCCTTCCGATTCTCTCTTGAGGGAAAGGCAAGAGAGTGGTACTACACTCAACCCGCAGCAACTGTTTCTGACTGGGATACGCTTAGAAGAGAATTTTTGGAAAAATTCTTTCCAGCTGAAGTTACTGATAAACTAAGGAAAGACATTTCCATGATTGTTCAGGACGAATCCGAGACTCTCTACGAATACTGGGAGCGCTTCAACAATCTTCTGGAAGTATGCCCCCACCATATGATTGACAAGATAGTGTTGCTCGACTACGACACACAGGGCATGAGGCCCCAAGACAAGACCACATTGGAAAGTGCTAGCAATGGGTCTATGAAAAAGTACAAGACCACTGATGAGGCATGGAAATTGATCAGTGACTTAGCTAAATCTACTAGGAATCACAGGCAGAAACAAAGCCGGTCAAA
>NC_029785.2:42246302-42261875 GCF_000816755.2 Arachis ipaensis | reverse complement strand
ATATGATTGACAAGATAGTGTTGCTCGGCTACGTCACACAGGGCATGAGGCCCCAAGATAAGACCACATTGGAAAGTGCTAGCAATGGGTCTATGAAAAAGTACAAGACCACTGATGAGGCATGGAAATTGATCAGTGACTTAGCTAAATCTACTAGGAATCAAAACAAAGCACAAAGCCGGTCAAAAGCTATTGCAGAAATATCCTCTAGCAGAGAGACTGCTGCTCTAACTCAGAGTATCTGTGAAATGAACTGAAGCAGGAAGCAGATGCAATTGAATCAATGCGGGATCTGTGCTAATTATAGCCATTATACTGATGAATGTCCGCAGCTCCAGCAGGAAGACAACACTGTGGCAGCCACTCATAACTTCTATGACCGTTCCAATCAAGGATACAATCAAGGTGGCAGCTACAACCATGGATGGCAGGACAATTCAAACCAAGGTTGGAGAGATAATTCTAACCAAGGCTGGAGGGACAACAATAACAGAGGAGGTAGAGACAATCAGGAAAATTAGAGGTGGAATAATAACAACAACAGGCAGCAGAACCAGAACCAGTCTTGCAGAGCACCTCACCTGAGGCAATTCCAAGGACCACAGCACAACCAATAGCAGACCTCTCAGATCACTTATCCCTCTTCATCTTCTAATGATGAGTTACTACAATCTATTGATCGGAGACAGCAGGCCATGGAAAATAACCTTACTTCTACTCTAAATGGTCTGAACTCTACCTTGCAAGCTCTTGTATCATAGATTGGATCACTAAATAACTCTAACAACCAGCCTATGAGCTCCAGTGGAATCCCCTCTCAACCATTGCCCAATCCAAAGGGTGGCATCAATGCCATCACCCTAAGGTCCGGAACCACACTGCAAGAGAGGAATCAAGAGGAGCCAAACCCATCAGAACACACCTCAGCTGAAGAGGTGGTGAAAGTAGAGGATGCTGAAGAGGAAGAGGACATACAAGACATGGTTGAAGAAGAAGAAGCTCAACCACAGAAGGAAGCACCAAAGGAGGCAGACCCTGCAGGAAATGCCCTCCCTATTCTATTTCCACAAATTGCAAGGAAGCCCAGGAAGTAGATGGAACTTGATCCCAAAATGGTAGAAATATTCAAAAAGGTTGAGATAACTGTTCCCCTTTTTGATGTTATTCAGCAGGTACCTAAATACGCAAAGTTTCTAAAGGATTTATGTATACATAAAGACAAAATTAATGAATTAGAAACTATTCATTTAGGTAGTTCTATATCTGCTTTAATGGGAGGTATACCTGAAAAGTGTAGTGATCCAGGTCCATGTATGGTTAATTATACTATTGGTGGTGTGATATTTTCTGACTGCATGTGTGATTTAGGAGCATGTGTCAGTATAATAACTTTATCTATATATGATACTTTGAGGCTCCCTCCCTTAAAAAGGTTGGCAGCTCATTTTGTGTTAGCAGATAAAAGCATTATTACAGTGGTTGGAATTGCTGAAGATGTATTAATGAGCATTAAGGGGCTCACATTTCCCATTGACTTCTATATCCTGGAAATGCCCCCAATGACTCAGGAAGGCCATCATCAATCCTGCTTGGAAGACCATTCCTGAAGACTTCAAAGTTCAAGCTGGATGCATTTTCTGGAACTTATTCCTTTGAAATAGATGGCAGAATAGTGAAATTCAGTTTAAATCGAGCTAGGGAGCACCCTCTGGATGATCATTCTATCTCCCAGTGTGACGTCATAGATGAAACTGTGGCTGAAGTTCACTAGGAGAAATTAGAAGAGAAGTACACAGGACGAGGTCCAAGTGTGGGGACATCTTCAGAGGACAATGAGGGTACTTTGCCATTATCACCAGCCCCAGATAATTCAGAGCCTGACCATGAGCAGAAATAAGAATTAAAGCCCCTCCCTCCACACCTCAAGTATGCTTACCTTGAGGACAAGCAGAAGTTTCCAGTTATCATTGCAAGGGAACTCACTTCCTAACAAGAAGAACAGCTACTCAGTGTGCTGAGGAAACACAAGAAAGCAATTAGATGGAGCTTGGCAAACATAGAAGGCATCAACCCTCAAGTTTGTGAGCACAGAATATTTTTAGAAGAGGGAGCTAGGCCTGTTCGTCAACCCCAGAGAAGACTAAATCCCATTATCTTAGAGGTTGTCAAAAAGGAAGTGACCAGACTACTTGAGGCGGATATCATTTACCCCATCTCAGACAGTGAATGGGTAAGCCCAGTACAAGTGGTACCCAAGAAGTCTGGAGTCACCACAGTGAAGAATGAGCATGGAAAGCTCATAGCAACCAGAGTACAGAACGCCTGGATGGTCTGCATTGATTACAGGCACCTCAACCAGGCTACTCGTAAGGATCACTACCCCCTTCCATTCATTGATCAAATGCTGGATCGCCTGTCAGGTAAATCACAATATTGCTTTTTAGATGGTTACACAGGCTATTTCCAGATCCATATAGCTCCTGAAGATCAGGAAAAGACTACTTTTACATGTCCATTTGGCACTTATGCTTATAAGAGAATGCCTTTTGGCTTGTGCAATGCACCAGCTACTTTCCAAAGGTGCATGATGAGTCTTTTCTCTGACCTTATTGAGGACTGTATGGAGGTTTTTATGGACGATTTTAGCGTTTATGGTGATTCTTTTAGCCTTTGCTTGGATAGTTTATCTAGAGTATTAGATAGATGTGTCAGTACGAACCTTGTATTGAATTTTGAAAAATGTCACTTTATGGTAAAACAAGGGATTGTACTAGGACATATTGTGTCTAATACTGGCATTTTTGTAGATCCAACAAAGGTGGATGTTATATTTAGTTTACCTTACCCCTCCTCTGTGAGGGAAGTCTGTTCGTTTCTTGGCCATGCAGGTTTTTACTGGAGATTCATTAAGGACTTCAGTAAGGTAGCACTATCCTTATCCAGACTACTGCAGAAAGATATTGAGTTCGAGTTCAGTGAGGATTGCAAACAAGCGTTTGATAAGCTGAAGACCGCCCTGACTCAAGCTCCAATTGTGAGAGGACCAGACTGGAGCCAGCCATTTGAAATCATGTGCGATGCTTCCAACCATGCAGTAGGAGCAGCGCTGGCTTAGCGTGAAGGTAAGGACCCTTTTGTAATTGTTTACGCGTCTAAGACTTTAGACACAGCTCAGTCTAATTACACTACTACTGAGAAAGAGCTTCTTGCTATTATTTTTGCTCTGGATAAATTCTGAGCCTATTTACTTGGTACTATAGTAGTAGTGTACTCATACCACGCAGCTCTAAAGTATTTATTAGCTAAAAAGGTGTCCAAACCAAGGCTTATACGTTGGATACTACTACTACAAGAATTTAATTTAGAAATTAAGGATAGGAGTGGTACCCAGAATCTAGTGGCAGACCACTTGATTCGCCTTGAGCACATTAAGGATACCGCCACTCCTATAAATGATAATTCTCCGTTTGATAACTTACAAGCAGTATCTGAAGTAGTCCCTTGGTATGCGCCTGTAGCTAATTATCTAGTTAGCCGTACCTTTCCTCCAAACTTTACTAAGCATCAAAGAGACAAGCTGAAAAGCGAGTCCAAATATTATATATGGGATGACCCATATTTATGGAGATGTGGCGCTGACCAGGTAATTAGACGATGTGTGCCTCAATCAGAATTCCAGTCCATTTTAGAGGCCTACCACTCATCTAAGAGTGGAGGACATTTTGGCCCTCAAAAAACAGCTAGAAAAATCTTAGACTGTCGATTCTGGTGGCTTACTCTTTTTAAAGACGCTGCTAAATTTTGTAAATCTTGTTCCCCATGCCAAATGTTTGGTAATATATCCAAGAGGGATGAGATGCCTCAACAGACTATACTTTTCTGTGAAATTTTTTATGTTTGGGGCATTGACTTCATGGGTCCATTTCCAAATTGTAATGGTCATTTTTATATATTGTTAGCTGTAGATTACGTTTCTAAATGGGTGGAAGTAATTCCTACCCGCACTGATGATGCTAACACTATTGTTTCCTTTGTTAGAAACCACATTATTTGTCGCTTTGGATTACCACGAGCAATCGTGAGCGATCAAGGCACCCATTTCTGTAACAGGAAACTAACAGGATTACTGAAGAAGCATGGGATAGTTCATAAAGTGGCAATAGCCTACCATCCCCAGACTAATGGGCAAGCTGAGGTGTCTAACAGAGAGATAAAGAGTATATTGCAGAAGATAGTCAAACCTCATAGAAGAGACTGGAGCACCAGGCTACAAGATGCACTCTGGGCATACAGAACGGCATACAAGACACCCATTGGGATGAGTCCCTTCCGCTTAGTTTATGAAAAAGCCTGTCACCTCCCAGTTGAGGTAGAGCACAAAGCTTTTTGGACAGTAAAGGAGTGAAATATGCGATTTGAGAAAGCCAGAGCTGAAAGGAAGTTGCAACTGCAAGAATTAGAAAGCCTTCACCTAGAAGTTTATGAGAACTCAAGGCTGTACAAGGAAAAGATGAAGGCTGTGCATGATAAGCACATCAAGAGGAGAGAGTTCCAACCTGGAAACTTTGTCCTCCTTTACAACTCTAGACTGAGGCTCATGTCAGGCAAGTTAAGATCAAGATGGGAAGGTCCATATAGAGTAGAGAAAGCTGAGCCATACGGAGTCTTCCATCTGAGTCATCCTTCAAGCTCTGAATTCATCAAAGTTAACGGGCATCGCTTAAAGCTATTTCATGGTGAGAAGGTGACGAAACCCAATGAGCTAGAGATCTTCCTCTTGGAGGATCCACCCACAGCAGAAGACTGAGCTAATGGAGCGTCCAACTTAAGGACGTTAAAGCAAAGTGCTAGGTGGGAGACAACCCACCATGGTATGATCGTTCCTTTCTTTCTTCTTAATTTTCTTTTTCAATAACTCTTCTCATTATTCGCACATTCAGTTTGCATCTTCATTTGCACATTTGCATATAAAAAAAATGGGCTCGCAACGCGACAGAAAGTCACGCGGGAGCGTGGCTGGAGGCGTGCCTTTGGCACAAATCGCCCCACGCAACCGCGTCACCGACGCATCCGCATCATGTGGGAATAATGCCTCCCACGCATCCGCGTCACCCACGCAGATGCGTGACCTAAAAATCGACGTAAAAAAGGGTGCATGGCCAAAAGTTGTGCTGGAGTGGGGCTGGACTGGCGCTAGACGCACAAACCTTACAACGCAAATGCGTGCCCCATGCGTCCGCGTCATATCCCAATATTGGCCACCCACGTGATCGCGTCAACTACACGAACGCGTCACCTTGGAATTTGGCAATAATGAGTTTTGAACAGAGAGTTGTGCGAGCACGAGGCTGCCCTCGCGCCAGTAGCACAAAACGAGTCATGCGTCCGCGTGACCGACGTGACCGCGTCGATTCATATAAGCGCCATCCGCGCGAACGCGTACCCCACGCGTCCGCATCGCTTGCGCCGCCTAGCTTATCCTAATCTGCCAACATATCTTATCTTTCTCTTCCCCTAATCCTACTTTTTCTTTTCCCTCATTATTTTCTTCCCTTTTCTTCTTCTTCCTTCTTTTTCACTTTCTACTTTCTCTCTCTCACCACCATTAACAAGGTTTTTCTTTTCTTCTTCCCTCCTTACTTTTCTATTCTTCTTCTTAATTTATGTTTTCTTCTTCTTTTCTTTTTCTTTTCTCTTTCATTATCCATGTTTTCTTTTTCTTTCTTTTTCTTTTAATTGGTGTTGAAAATTTCTTAGGGTCATTATTATTCCTTATGATTTGCTTGTGGTTTGTTAAGGATTTGTTTGGCAATTATATATTAATTTGATAGGGTTGCTTGCATGTTTCAATTTAATACTTTCAATAGCTTATTCACCATGCATGCTATGTGTTTGTGAAAATGCCCGTATGGCATTGTGCACTGTTTTTCGATATCTTTTATTCTACTACTCTAAATGCTTACTTTTCACAAAAACCCTTCTTTTATTTTATTATTTAAATATAATTGTCGTTACAAATAAATTATCAATTTGAAAGGCTTGGTAATCTAACTTGGACATTGAATACTTGATCTATGCTACTCATGCCTTTGCTTGCATGCCAATAAACACCTTGCATTTAATTGTCATCGTATGCACTTGCTATTTTCCGTTGATGATTTTTCCCATATAGTCATGACCATGTGTTAACATCATTCATCTTTTAATGTGCATTGATTACCACCTTCCCCGACTTCTTCCTTGCTCTATCCCTTGACATTTTAACATACTTTCTCTTTTCTTTCTTTTAGGATGGCCACCAAGAAAGGCAAGGAGAAAGCTACTCCCAAATCAACAGCAAGGAGAGGAACCAAACGAGCTTTAGTGGCCAAGCCATCTTCAACTGCAGTTAAGCCCTCAACAAAAAGGATTAAGAGGATTATAAAGGTTGATGAAAAAGAGAGAGCCTTCCCAGCAAAGGACACTGCACGATTCACCAATCGCTACTGTGAGCAGATGTTCCCCATCCTGGTAGAAAGGAGTTACAACAACGAATACCTTCTTATCCTCCCAACCCGTATTTCTGAATTTGTTGAGCCGCAAATTGAAAGAAGACAATGGGGTTTCCTACAGAAACAGCCACGGCAGGTCAATCTTTCCTGGGTAGTCGAGTTCTACTCTAATTTCCGCCTGCCAACCCTGCAGTCTGTCTACATCCGTCAGAAACAGGTCCCCATTACAGAAGAGGCCATTCAACGAGCTCTAGATCTCCCCCTTACTCCAGAAGGACTGGACACATTTCAAAAAGCCTCACTCAAGCGCCAGATGTACTAATTTAACTGGGATGCTGTTCTCAGAGTTATCGCACTACCTGGCAGCAGATGGATCTACGGATACCATCGTTTCTGACCTAAGGGGATATCGGCT
The DNA here is from genome assembly GCF_000816755.2 of Arachis ipaensis. NCBI lineage: Eukaryota > Viridiplantae > Streptophyta > Magnoliopsida > Fabales > Fabaceae > Arachis > Arachis ipaensis. The sequence goes on along the minus strand of NC_029785.2, from coordinate 42,254,969 downwards.
TCTGCACTTACCTTGGAGGCTCGTGTATGGGCACAGATTATGTCCCATTACGTCTTTTCGAGCACTCACGAGTCTTCCTTCACTGCAGACATGGCCGTTCTATTATGGTGCATCCTTACCGACCAGCCTCTGAACCTACCAAGACACATCCGGAATGCCATGGAACACGTACAAATTGCGGGCAACTTACCTTTTCCCGCCTTGGTCTCAGATCTTGTCTCAGCAGCCAGAGTCTCCTACAAAGTTGGGGACACCAAAGCCATGCTCCCATAGGATGATCAGTACGTCCCTAACGGGAAATATATCAGATCTCCAAACGTAACTACAAGCAAGCCTACTGAACTGGCTGAAGATATTCCTTCTTCAACACCACAAGCACCTACAACAATCCAACTGCTCCATCAGATACTTGAGAGGTTGGATTAGCAGGAGCACAAAACAAAGCTAAGAGAGCACCGTAACAAGTGCCGATTCACATACCTCAAGGAGCTACTTAAAGGAAAATACAGAGACTCAGACATCCCGGACTCCACTTTATTTACCAGCACAAGAAGCCATGATGGTCCCAACTGTGGAGATACTGCTACCAGCCCACCTTTGTTCCTGACATATGGCACCGAGGATGGTGCAAAACCTTAAGTGTGGGGAGGTCGGTCAGTACCTGACTTCCGGAGGTAATTTCTCTTCCCTAACACCAATAAAATAGGTTATTTAGTTAGTTTTTATTTTGTAGAATAGGATAAATTGCATAGTAATAGATTAGTTGCATGCATGTTCTACTTGATTGAAAAGATAATAAGTTTCTTCTAAGACCCTATTTTTAGATCAAAATTTCACTAATTTTAATCAAAACTTTTATGTTAAATTTGCTTGAAGTTGTATTTGGAACATGATTTTTGAGCTAAAGAACACACAACCTGTGAGACTTTGAGCCTAAATACATGGTTACATTATTTAACTATAAATATTTTATTCTTGTGTGTTTACTTCTCTATGATTGTAATCTGTATTTTGTTTCATCCTATATGTCCAATGTTTAATATATTTATATGCTTGCATATGATTGAGGCCATTATTTGTTTATCTCACTTATCCAAATTAAGCCTACCCCTTAAGTTACCTTTGTTAGCCACTTTGAGCCTTTAAATCCCATTTGTTTTTTATTTCACCACATCACTAGCCTTAAGCGGAAAAACAATTATATATCCCAATTGAATCTTTGGTTAGCTTGAGATAGAATTATGTGTTAATTGGGTATGGGAAAATTGTGGGAACAAAAGATAATAAGGGAATGTGTCATGATAATATAATGGAAATTTGGGTACCAACTCATGTGAAACTATAAAACTGAAATTCTATGTGCATTGATAAGCTGTGTTTATTTTAGTGTAAAAAAAATTTCAATAATTAAATAAGGGGACAAAATTTCTCCAATGCTAAGTTAAATTTCAAAGATCAATGCATATATGATAAAATTAAAATAAAAGTTGATACATGAGTATGAAATGTGAAAGGAAAAATTCTAGGTAGCTAGGTGTGAAATTTAAGTTATATGGAATATATATGTGTGTTAGATGGAAGCTTGGGTTAATTAAGGATTCAATTTATAAGCTTACTCAGCCATATATATATCCGTACCCTTACCTTGGCCCCATTACAACCTTGAAAAGACCTCATGATGTTTGCATTGGTATACTAAATATTGTTGATTGGTTAGGTGAAGAACAAAAAAAAATTAGAAAGCATGATTAGAGAAGGATAGAGTGATTACCCTATACACTACAGAGATTAAGAGCGTATATACATCATCAGTGAGGGTTCAATGCTTAAATTTTATGTTCCCTGCTTTCATGAGCTACCTTCTTGCATTTTTATCTGTTGTTACTGTATAAGAATTGAATTAGTGGAATTTGATTTGTGATTGTCTTGAAGAGCTTATTTACTTTTGACCAAGTGGACAAGAATCATATAGTTGCATTCACATATATAGGTTGCATTGTATTGCATGAGTTTTTACATGTTCCTACTCATTTATTTTATCTCCTTCAACTAAGCATGAGGACATGCTAATGTCTAAGTGTGGAGAGGTTAATAAACCATTATTTTATGGTTTATATTGTGTTTAATTGCGTGGTTTTATCAAATCTTTACCCACTTATTCATTAAATTAGCATGTATTTTTATGAGCAGATAATTTATACGCTTTTTGGCATTGTTTTTAGTATGTTTTTAGCATGTTTTAGTTAGTTTTTATTATATTTTTATTAGTTTTTATTTAAAATTCACTTTTCTGGACTTTACTATGAGTTTGTGTGTTTTTCTGTGATTTCAGGTATTTTCTGGCTGAAATTGAGGGACCTGAGCAAAAATCTGATTCAGAGGCTGAAAAGGACTGCAGATGCTGTTGGATTCTGACCTCCCTGCACTCGAAGTAGATTTTCTGGAGCTACAGAAGCCCAATTGGCACGCTCTCAATTGCGTTGGAAAGTAGACATCCAGGGATTTCCAGCAATATATAATAGTTTATACTTTGCCCAAGATTTGATGGCCCAAACCGGCGTTCAAAGTCAGCATTAGAATTCCCAGCGTTAAACGCCGGAACTGGCACCAAAGTGGGAGTTAAACGCCCAAACTGGTACAAAAGCTGGTGTTTAACTCCAGGAAAAGTCTCTACACAAAAATGCTTCAATGCTCAGCCCAAACACACACCAAGTGGGCCCGAAAGTGGATATTTACGTCATTTACTCATTTTTGTAAACCCTAAGCTACTAGTTCCCTATAAATAGGACCTTTTGCTATTGTATTTGGAGGCCAATCTTTGAGTAGTTCTATGCTACCTTAGATCAAGTTTTGGGGCTGGCCTCATGGCCATGCCTAGACTATGTTCTTATGTATTTTCAACGGTGGAGTTTCTACACACGATAGATTAAGGTGTGGAGCTCTGCTGTACCTCGAGTATCAATGCAATTACTATTGTTCTTCTATTCAATTCAGCTTGTTCTTGTTCTAAGATATCACTTGTTCTTCAACTTGATGAATGTGATGATCCGTGACACTCATCATCATTCTCACCTATGAACGTGTGCCTGACAAACACCTCCGTTCTACCTTCGATTGAGTGTTTATCTCTTGGATTCCTTAATCAGAATCTTCGTGGTATAAGCTAGAATTGATGGCGGCATTCTTGAGAATCCGGAAGGTCTAAACCTTGTCTGTGGTATTCTGAGTAGGATTCAAGGATTGAATGACTGTGACGAGCTTTAAACTCATGATTGTGGGGCGTTAGTGACAAACGCAAAAGAATCACTGGATTCTATTCCGACATGATCGAGAACCGACAGATGAATAGACGTGTTGTGACAGAGTGCGTTGAACATTTTCACTGAGAGGACGGGATTGTAGCCACTGACAACGGTGATGCCCAACATACAGCTTGCCATGGAAAGGAGTAAGAAGGATTGGATGAAGACAGTAGGAAAGCAGAGAGACGGAAGGGACAAAGCATCTTCATACGCTTATCTGAAATTCTCACCAATGAATTACATAAGTATCTCTATCTTTATTTTATGTTTTATTTATCTTTTAATCATTCATCATCCATAACCATTTGAATCCGCCTGACTTAGATTTACAAGATGACCATAGCTTGCTTCATACCAACAATCTCCGTGGGATCGACCCTTACTCGCGTAAGGTTTATTACTTGGACGACCCAGTGCACTTGCTGGTTAGTTGTGCGAAGTTGTGATAAAGAATTGAGATTACAATTGTGCGTACCATGTTGATGGCACCATTGATGATCACAATTTCGTGCACCAAGTTTTTGGCGCCGTTGCCGGGGATTGTTCGAGTTTGGACAACTGACGGTTCATCTTGTTGCTTAGATTAGGTACTTTTCCTTTTTATTTTTCGAAAAAAAAAATTTTCAAAAATACAAAAAGATTTTCTATTTTGTTCTTCAGAGTTTTTAAGAATGAATTCTAGAGTTTAATGATGATCTGTTGAAGTCTGGCTGGCTGTGAAGCCATGTCTAATCTTATTGGACCGAGGTTTCAACTTATCATCACAAGAGCTTGTTGATTTCTATCAATTTTGCTGTTGTTAGCAATGATTTGCTAAAGCTTGGCTGGCCATTGGCCATGTCTAGTGTTTTGGACCGGAGCTTTCATTGAAAGCTTGGCTGGCTAGTAAGCCATGTCTAATTCCTGGACCGGAGTCTTAGACTAGCATTGTAATGATTCCTGGAATTCTTATTAAAAGTTTTGATTCTCTTTATTTTCTTCTCTATATAATTCTCGAAAATCACAAAAAAATTTTTAAAACCATAAAAACCAAAAATATTTTATGTTTCTTGTTTGAGTCTAGTATTAATTTTTAAGTTTGGTGTCAATTGCATGTTTCTATTTTTCTTGCATTTTTCGAAAATTACATGCATGTGTCTTCATTTATCTTCAAGTTGTTCTTGATGATTTCCTTGCTCTGATCTTTAAATTCTCTTGTTTAGTGTGTTTTGTTGTTTCTCATATGCATTCTCAATTTGCTAGTGTCTCCTATATGAAAATTTTTAAGTTTGGTGTCCTGCATGCATTGTTTATTTGATCTTAGTTGCATTTTTATTGTTTCTCATCATCGAAAAATTCAAAAATATTTTTCAAAACTATGTCTTTTCAAGTCAATAATACAGAGAATTGAAGATTCAGAACATTCAGCAGAGGAATCAAACAGAAAAAGCTGGGCGTTCAAAACGCCCAGTGAAGAAGGAAAACTGGTGTTTAAACGCCAGCCAGGGTACCTGGCTGGGCGTTTAACGCCCAAAAAGGTAGAGATTTGGGCGTTAAACGCCAGAATGGGCACCATTCTGGGCGTTTAACACCAGGATGACACTAGAGGGAAGATTTTGTTTTTAATTCACATTTTTTTCAAGTTTTCATTTTTTTCAAAATCAAATCTTTTTCAAATCATATCTTTTCAATCATATCTCTTTCAAAATCAATTTCTTTCTATTTCATATTTATTTTTACCATTTTCAAAAATCCCTGCTTCAATTCAAGATTTACTTCAAAAATTTTCAAGTTGTTACTTGCCTATTAAGAAAGGATCAAATTTTAAATTTTAGAATCATATCTTTTAATTTCTTGATAGTCAAGTAATCAACTTTAATTTTAAAAATTTTCTTTTTCTAAATTGATTTTCAATCATATCTTTTCAAACATATCTTTTCAATCACATATTTTTCAAAATAGTTTTCAATCATATCTTTTTCTAATTTCAAAATCTTTTTAAAAAAAAAACACTTTATTTCTTTCCCAACTCTAATTTTCGAAAATCATTCTTCAATTTTTCAAAATTATTTCAAAATCTTTTACTTTAATTCTTCCCCTCTTCTTACATCCTTCTATTTAAGGACTAACACTCCTCCATTATCAATAATTCGAATTTTATCTCTCTTGATAAGTTTGAATTCTTCTACCTCCTCCTTCTATTCTTCTTTTCCTCTGACACCTCAAGGAATCTCTATACTGTGACATAGAGGATTCCATACTTTCTTGTTCTCTTCTCTTTCATATGAGCAGGAGCAAAGACAAAGGCATTCTTGTTGAGGCTGATCCTGAACCTGAAAGGACCTTAAAGCGAAAGCTAAGAGAAGCTAAGGCACAACTCTCTGTAGAGGACCTAGCAGAAATCTTCAAACTAGAAGAAGACATGGCAGCCGAAAACAACAACAATGCCAACAATGCAAGGAAGGTGCTGGGTGACTTTACTTCACCTACTCCCGACTTCTATGGGAGAAGCATCTCTATCCCTGCCATTAGAGCAAACAACTTTGAGCTTAAGCCTCAATTAGTTTCTCTGATGCAACAGAATTGCAAGTTTCATGGACTTCCATTAGAAGATCCTCATCAGTTTTTAGCTGAATTCTTGCAAATCTGTGACACTGTCAAGACCAATGGGGTTGACTCTGAGGTCTATAGACTTATGCTATTCCCTTTTGCTGTAAGAGACAGAGCTAGGATATGGTTGGATTCACAACCTAAGGAAAGCCTGAACTCTTGGGAAAAGCTAGTCAATGCCTTCTTGGCAAAGTTCTTTCCACCTCAAAAATTGAGTAAGCTTAGAGTGGAAGTCCAAACCTTCAGACAGAAGGAAGGTGAATCCTTCTATGAAGCTTGGGAAAGATACAAACAATTGATCAGAGAGTGTCCTTCTGACATACTTTCTGAATGGAGCATCATAGGTATCTTCTATGATGGTCTGTCTGAACTGTCCAAGATGTCATTGGACAGCTCTGCTGGAGGATCTCTTCATCTGAAGAAGACGCCTGCAGAAGCTCAGGAACTCATTGAAATGGTTTCAAATAACCAATTTATGTACACTTCTGAGAGGAATCCTGTGAATAATGGGACAAGTCAGAAGAAAGTAGTTCTTGAGATTGATACTCTGAATGCCATATTGGCTTAGAACAAAATATTGACTCAGCAAGTCAATATGATTTCTCAAAGTCTGTCTGGAATGCAAGCTGCACCAAGCAGTACTAAGGACGCTTCATCTGAAGAAGAAGCCTATGATCCTGAGAACCCATCAATGGAAGAGGTGAATTACATGGGTGAACCCTATGGAAACACCTACAATCCTTCATGGAGAAACCATCCAAATCTCTCATGGAAGGACCAACAGAGGCCTCAACAAGGCTTCAACAACAACAATGGTGGAAGAAACAGGTTTAGCAATGGCAAGCCTTTTCCATCATCTTCTCAGCAGCAGACAGAGAACTCTAACCAGAACCACTCTGACTTAGCAACCATGGTCTCTGATCTAATTAAAACCACTCAGAGTTTCATGACTGAAACAAGGTCCTCCATTAGAAATTTGGAGGCACAAGTGGGTCAGCTGAGCAAGAAAGTTACTGAACTCCCTCCTAGTACTCTTCCAAGCAATACAGAAGAAAACCCAAAAGGAGAGTGCAAGGCCATAAACACAATCAACACGGCCGAATTTGGAGAGGAGGAAGAGGCAGTGATCGCCACTGAGGAAGACCTCAATGGACGTCCACTGGGCTCCAATGAGTTCCCTAATGAGGAGCCATGGGAATCTGAGGCTCACACTGAGACCATAGAGATTCCATTGGATTTACTTCTGCCATTCATGAGCTCTGATGAGTATTCTTCCTCTGAAGAGGATGAAGATGTCACTGAAGAGCAAGTTGCTAAGTACCTTGGAGCAATCATGAAGCTAAATGACAAGTTATTTGGTAATGAGACTTGGGAGGATGAACCCCCTTTGCTCACCAAAGAACTGGATGACTTGACTAGGCAGAGATTACCTCAAAAGAGACAGGATCCGGGGAAGTTTTCAATACCTTGTACCATAGACACCATGACCTTTGAGAAGGCTCTGTGTGACCTAGGGTCAAGTGTAAACCTCATGCCTCTCTCTGTAATGGAGAAGCTAGGGATCCTTGAGGTACAAGCTATAATAATCTCGCTAGAGATGGCACTCTAAGTTTGGTGTTGGGAGGCCACAACCAAACTCTAAGTTTGGTGTTGAACCCCCACATTCAAACTCTAAGTTTAGTGTTGGGAGGTTCTAACATTGCTCTGAACATCTGTGAGGCTCCATGAGAGCCCACTGTCAAGCTACTGACATTAAAGAAGCGCTTGTTGGGAGGCAACCCAATGTTATATCTATCTATTTTTCATTGTTATTTTATGTTTTCTGTAGGTTGATGATCATGTGAAGTCACAAAAACAATTGAAAAAGCAAAAACAGAATGAAAAACAGAGAAAAAAATAGCACACCCTGGAGGAAAACCTTGCTGGCGTTTAAACGCCAGTAAGGGCAGCAAATGGGCGTTTAACGCCCAGTCTGGCACCATTCTGGGCGTTTAACGCCAGAAAGGGGCACCAGACTGGCGTTTAATGCCAGGAATGGGCAAGGAGCTGGCGTTAAACGCCAGAAAAGGGCAGCAGCCCGGCGTTTAATGCCAGAATTGGCAGAAAGGGCATTTTTGCACGCCACTCGGTGTAGGGATGAGCTATCCTTGACACCTCAGGATCTGTGGACCCCACAGGATGCCCATATACCCCACCACTCTCTCTCTTCTTCACCCATTCACCAATCACCTCAATAACTCTTCCCCAAAAACCCTCTCACCCTATACAAACCCATCTTCACTCCTTCATTTTTACACAACCTTAACACCACTTCTCCCCCTTGGCCGAACCATAAAGCCTCCTCTATCTCCACTATTTTTCTTCTTCTTCTACTCTTCTCTTTCTTCTTTTGCTCGAGGACGAGCAAACCTTCTAAGTTTGGTGTGGTAAAAGCGTTGCTTTTTGTTTTTCCATAACCATTTATGGCACCTAAGGCCGGAGAAACCTCTAGAAAGAGGAAAGGAAAGGCAAAAGCTTCCACCTCCGAGTCATGAGAGATGGAGAGATTCCTCTCAAGGGTGCATCAAGACCACTTCTATGAAGTTGTGGCCATGAAGAAGGTGATCCCCGAGGTCCCTTTCAAACTCAAAAAGAGTGAATATCCGGAAATCCGATATGAGATCCGAAGAAGAGGTTGGAAAGTTCTTACCAACCCCATTCAACAAGTCGGGATCTTAATGGTTCAAGAGTTCTATGCCAATGCATGGATCACCAAGAACCATGATCAAAGTGTGAA
>NC_029785.2:42238515-42245777 GCF_000816755.2 Arachis ipaensis | reverse complement strand
GAAAATTGTAAGGTTGGCATTCAACTTGCCCATGATGCAAGGAGATGAATACCCCTACACTAGAAGGGTCAACTTTGATCAAAGGTTGGACCAAGTCCTCATAGACATTTGTGAAGAGGGCGCTCAATGGAAGAGAGATTCAAGAGGAAAGCCGGTTCATTTAAGAAGGCATGACCTCAAGCCCGTGGCTAGGGGATGGTTGGAGTTTATCCAATGTTCAATTATTCCCACTAGCAACTGGTCCGAAGCTACTATAGACCGGGCCATCATGATTCATAGCATCATGATTGGAGAGGAAGTAGAAGTTCATGAGGTTATATCCCAAGAACTCTATAAGGTGGCGGACAAGTCCTCTACCTCGACAAGGTTAGCCTTCCCTCATCTCATTTGTCACCTCTGTAATTCAGTTGGAATTAACATAGAGGGAGACATCCTCATTGATGAGGACAAACCCATCACTAAGAAAAGGATGGAGCAAACAAGAGATCCCACTCATGGACATAGCATGAGGAAATTCCTCATCATGAAATCCCTGAGATGCCTCAAGGGATGCACTTTCTCCCACAAAACTATTGGGAGTAAATCAACACTTTCCTAGGAGAATTGAGTTCCAACATGGGACAACTAAGGGTGGAGCACCAAGAACATTCCATCCTCCTCCATGAAATTAGAGAAGATCAAAGAATCATGAGAGAGGAGCAACAAAGGCAAGGAAGAGACATTGAGGAGCTCAAGAACTCCATAAGATCTTCAAGAGGAAGAACAAGCCGCCATCACTAAGGTGGACCCGTTCTTTAATCTCCTTGTTCTTTACTTTCCTGTTTTTCGAATTTTTTATGCTTATGTTTATCTATGTTTGTGTCTTATGATCATTAGTGTCTTAGTGTCTATGCCTTAAAGCTATGAGTGTCCTATGAATCCATCACCTTTCTTAAATGAAAAATATTTTTAATGGGCCTAAGCGGCTAAACCAAGCTGTCCCTAACCATGTGCTTGTGGCGTGAAGGTGTCAAGTGAAAACTTGAGACTGAGCGGTTAAAGTCGAGGTCCAAAGCAAAAAGAAGAGTGTGCTTAAGAACCCTGGACACCTCTAATTGGGGACTCTAGCAAAGCTGAGTCACAATCTAAAAAGGTTCACCCAGTTATGTGTCTGTGGCATTTATGTATCCGGTGGTAATACTGGAAAACAAAGTGCTTAGGGCCACGGCCAAGACTCATAAAGTAACTGTGTTCAAGAATCAACATACTTAACTAGGAGAGTCAGTAACACTATCTGGATTCTGAGTTCCTATAGATGCCAATCATTCTGAACTTCAAAGGATAAAGTGAGATGCCAAAACTGTTCAGAAGCAAAAAGGTAAAAGCCCCGCTCATCTAATTAATACAGATCTTCATAGATATTTTTTGAATTCATTGTATATTCTCTTCTTTTTATCCTATTTTATTTTCAGTTGCTTGGGGACAAGCAACAATTTAAGTTTGGTGTTGTGATGAGCGGATAATTTATACGCTTTTTGGCATTGTTTTTAGTATGTTTTTAGCATGTTTTAGTTAGTTTTTATTATATTTTTATTAGTCTTTATTTAAAATTCACTTTTCTGGACTTTACTATGAGTTTGTGTGTTTTTTTGTGATTTCAGATATTTTCTGGCTGAAATTGAGGGACCTGAGCAAAAATCTGATTTAGAGGTTGAAAAGGACTGCAGATGCTGTTGGATTCTGACCTCCCTGCACTCGAAGTGGATTTTCTGGATCTACAGAAGCCCAATTGGCGCGCTCTCAATTGCGTTGGAAAGTAAACATCCAGGGCTTTCCAGAAATATATAATAGTCCATACTTTGCTCAGGATTTGATGGCCCAAACTGGCGTTCAAAGTAAGCATCAGAATTCCCAGCGTTAAATGCCGGACCTGGCACCAAAGTGGGAGTTAAACGCCCAAACTGGCACAAAAGCTGGCGTTTAACTCTAGGAAAAGTCTCTACACGAAAATGCTTCAATGCTCAGCCCAAACACACACCAAGTGGGCCCGAAAGTGGATATTTACGTCATTTACTCATTTTTGTAAACCCTAAGCTACTAGTTCTCTATAAATAGGACCTTTTGCTATTGTATTTGGCGGCTAATCTTTGAGTAGTTCTATGCTACCTTAGATCACGTTTTGAGGCTGGCCTCATGGCCATGCCTAGACTATGTTCTTATGTATTTTCAATGGTGGAGTTTCTACACACCATAGATTAAGGTGTGGAGATCTGCTGTACCTCGAGTATCAATGCAATTACTATTGTTCTTCTATTCAATTCAGCTTGTTCTTGTTCTAAGATATCACTTGTTCTTCAACTTGATGAATGTGATGATCTGTGACACTCATCATCATTCTCACCTATGAACGTGTGCCTGACAACCACCTCCATTCTACCTTCGATTGAGTGTTTATCTCTTGGATTCCTTAATCAGAATCTTCGTGGTATAAGCTAGAATTGATGGCGGCATTCTTGAGAATCCGGAAGGTCTAAACCTTGTCTGTGGTATTCTGAGTAGGATTCAAGGATTGAATGACTGTGACGAGCTTCAAACTCATGATTGTGGGGCGTTAGTGACAGACGCAAAAGAATCACTGGATTCTATTCCGACATGATCGAGAACCGACAGATGAATAGCCGTGCTGTGACAGAGTGCGTTGAACATTTTCACTGAGAGGACGGGATTGTAGCCACTGACAACAGTGATGCCCAACATACAGCTTGCCATGGAAAGGAGTAAGAAGGATTGGATGAAGACAGTAGGAAAGCAGAGAGACGGAAGGGACAAAGCATTTTCATACGCTTATCTGAAATTCTCACCAATGAATTACATAAGTATCTCTATCTTTACTTTATGTTTTATTTATCTTTTAATCATTCATCATCCATAACCATTTGAATCCGCCTGACTGAGATTTACAAGATGACCATAGCTTGCTTCATACCAACAATCTCCGTGGGATCGACCCTTACTCGCGTAAGGTTTATTACTTGGACGACCCAGTGCACTTGCTGGTTAGTTGTGCGAAGTTGTGATAAAGAATTGAGATTACAATTGTGCGTACCATGTTGATGGCGCCATTGATGATCACAATTTCGTGCACCATATTTACAATTCCTTCCCAAAATTACTCCATGGTTGAAAACTCGCTTCCTAGAGATTTTTAATTATGTATTTTAATTCTCCTTTATTCCATTCGATGTCGTGATCTGTGTGTTAAGTGTTTCAGGCTTTATAGGGCATGAATGACTTGGAGATTGGAAAGGAGGCTTGCAAAAATAGAAGGAACACAAGAAATTGAGGAGATGACCAGCAAGAAGTGACGCGGACGCATGACTCACGCAACCGCACGAAATAGAGGAAATTGCAGTGACGCGCTCGCGTGCCTGACGCGAACGCATTAATTGGAAACTGCACAGGTGACGCGAAGGCGTGGACGACGCGCATGCGTGGCAAGGCAAGACGCTGGATGACGCGAACGCGTGGATGACGCGATCGCGTGACGTGCGCGATCTGCAGAATCTGCAGAATTCGCTGGGGGCGATTTTGGGCCCTGTTTTGACCCAGTTTTCGGCCCAGAAAAGCAGATTAGAGCAAGGGGACATGTAGAGACAAACAAAAACATTCATTCCGCATAATTGTTTAGCTTTAGATCTGATTTTACTCCTCCTCTAGGTTTCTCTCTCTACACATTCATAGTTCTTAGGATTTTGATTTTATTGCTTTTTGGATTGGGATATTGAGAAGAGTTATTACCTCCGTCAAGACTTCATCATTCTAGTTTGTTTCCTTACTTGTCACTTACTCTTTCATATCCTTATTTTGTTTAGAATTACTATTGGTATTATTTTTAGAATTTATTAATACAAGAACTATTTTATTTTAATTGATCCTTTCGATTATTATTTATCATGTCTTTCTTTATTTCCCCTTCTTATTTCGTGAATTTTACAATCATAATGAGCGAGTAATTCCATAACTTGATTGGGAGTTGATTGAAAGGAGGACCTTGAGATGGATGCTCAAGAGTAAAATTATAATTGGGATTAGCGTTAGGTCGCCATCTAATCACTGACACTAATCCTTCCCAAGGGAGAGGATTAGAACTTGTGAAAAGAAATTGACTTCCAACTTGCTTGACTTTCCTTTATCCGGTAAAGGATAACTGAGCAGACAATCTTCAATTATCAATTGATCTTGAAAGAACTCCATCAAGGATAGAGCTTCCAACTAATCTACTCCCGGTCAAGATTTTTATTTAAATTACATAAATTCTCTTATTTAATTTCCTGTCTATCAAACTCAAACCCTTTTGGAAAATATCTGATTAATAAAATAGTACATCTTTCTGCAACCCGTTGGGAGACGACCTGGGATTCATACTCCCAGTATTTTAATTCTAATTTTGTGACAACCCTTTTAAATTGATAAGCAGAATTTTGGTTGGTTGAGAACTATACTTGCAACGCATCTCTTATAATAATTTCTTAACTCGCCAATTTCTGCCACGTCAATACACAAAATAATGGACATAAAGAATCAAACAAATCAAAGATTACAATCATAAGAAGAGAATAATGCACACAAGAATGAAAGTAAGTGGTCATAGGATGTAACCACACAATTAGGCTCAAATCTCACATGCTTGTGTTCTTTGCTCAGAACATGATCCACAAGTGTATAATTCAAGCAAGTTCTAAAAAAATTTTCAACCAATTGGGGTGATATCCTAAAATTGAATTTCTTGAAGATTTTCATCATATTGACTAGGCTTACTCTAATGCAATGTTGTGATGTAGAAAATTTTAAAAATTTTCCTAGTTTACCCCCTTTTCAATCAAAACATAATTCTTATATAAAAAGGGTTAACTAGATTTTTAACAATCCAAAACACTTTTCTAATCACAATCAAAAACTAAGATGCAAAACATATTCACAATCAAAAGCTAAGATGCACTATATATATATATATAATAAAAGTGTGCAACTACCAAAACAAGAGTATCCACAATAGCAAATATGTACAGTAATCCCAAAATGATCTAAAAGATAAAGTACAAAATAAAATAAAGTAGCAGAGAACTAAAGATGGATGTCCGAAAGTTCACCACATAAATGCAAACACCGGTCACGAATAGTGACCTCCCCACACTTTAGAATCAAGCATCATCCTCGATGCTACTACTGAAGCTCGGGATGGGGGTCAACAATCGCGCTGGGCTGTGGCTCAGGCTTGGGTTGTGGGACTAGGACTGAATGTGGCTCTGGATGTGGCTGTGGATCCTCAGGAGGCTACTGGACCTCAGTGGTGGCCTGTGTCTCTAGAGGTGCATCCTGATGAGTCGGCTCCTCAGCCAGCTCCTCCTTCTGATCCTGCTCGTCGGAAACGAGAGAGTCTGGGAGCGACGGTAGCTCGATGTCCTGTGATACAAATACCTGGTCGATGCGGTCGAGACGTCGCATGACACGACACTCGAGGCGCTCCATAAAGTGAAGCAGGTGCTGCACCAACAGATAAGTTGGCTCAGGTGCTGGTGGTGGTGGTGGTAAGGATGATGCGGCTCCTGAAGTAGAGGGGGGTCCTGCTGCTGCTGCTGACGATGAGGGCTGAGCTGCCTCCTCCACTGCTCTGGCTCGGTAACGGCGTTTGGGTGGGGGCTTCTCGTGCCCCCACTCACCCCATGGAATGGTAGTCTCCTTGTCATCGTCATCTAGAGGTGGTGGTGTCACATCATCATCCTCCTACGGGATACCTGCCAGCTCAATCATGCTGGTGACCAGTGTAAGGAAGGGTAGCAAGCCGCGAATATGAGCTCTCCACATGCTATGCCTGATCAGTTGGGGGAAGTTTATCTCCTTCCCTTCCATCACACAGCCAATCAGAACCAGCATATCCATCGGAATCTCTGAGAAGTGAGTGGTGGGGAAGACATAGTGGGCGAAGGTATGCTGCCAGGTCTTGGCCTCTTTCGTCAGATAAGCGAAGCGCATCCCCTTGGGCTTCTTATTATTCGAATCCATCACCCAAGGAGCATCAGGAGTAGCAATCATGCATTTCAATGCCTCATTGTCAAATGTCATGCAGTGGATGGCTATCTCTGCCTGCCTATAGGCGCCGGTCTCGTCAGGACGACGGTGGCAAAGCAGTACATCCCCAAATAGCATCCTCAGTGATCATAATCTCTCGACCCCACAGCTGAACCGAATCAAGAGTGGCTCGGAAGAAGTTGCAATAAAATTCTCTCACCCATGAAGTGTTCACCCTCCCCAAATCTCTGTCAACAAAGTCCAATCCTAACTCCAGAATGCGGGTGTTAATGGCACGCCTCACATCATTGGGAAGGAGTAGTTTCTTCTCAATGTTCAGATTTTTCTTCCGGAAGTCGGAGAAGTGAAGCTCACAGTAGAGGTTTGGGAATTTGATTGGGTCAGTGGGTGGCAGCTGATGAGCGGATAATTTATACGCTTTTTGGCATTATTTTTATTATGTTTTTAGTAGGATCTAGTTACTTTTAGGGATGTTTTTATTAGTTTTTATGTTAAATTCATATTTCTGGACTTTACTATGAGTTTGTATGTTTTTCTGTGATTTCAGGTATTTTCTGGCTGAAATTGAGGGACTTAAGCAAAAATCAGATTCAGAGGTTGAAGAAGGACTGCTGATTCTGTTGGATTCTGACCTCCCTACACTCAAAGTGGATTTTCTGGAGCCACAGAACTCAAAATGGCGCGCTTTCAATTGCGTTGGAAAGTAGACATCCAGGGCTTTCCAGCAATATATAATAGTCCATACTTTGGCCGAGTTTAGATAACGTAAAAGGGCGTTGAACGCCAGTTCTACGCTGCTGTCTAGAGTTAAACGCCAGAAACACGTCACAAACCAGAGTTGAACGCCAGAAACACGTTACAACCTGGCGTTCAACTCCAGAAAGAGCCTCTGCACGTGTAACATTCAAGCTCAGCCCAAGCACATACCAAGTGGGCCCTGGAAGTGGATTTATTCATTAATTACTTACTTCTGTAAACCCTAGTAGCTAGTTTATTATAAATAGAACTTTTTACTATTGTATTAGATCATCCTGGATTGTATTTTTGATCCTGTGATCACGTTTTGGGGGCTGGCCATTCGGCCATGCCTGGACCTTTCACTTATGTATTTTCAACGGTAGAGTTTCTACACTCCATAGATTAAGGTGTGCAGCTCTGCTGTTCCTCATGAATTAATACAAAGTACTACTATT
>NC_029785.2:42234909-42238469 GCF_000816755.2 Arachis ipaensis | reverse complement strand
CAGATGATTAGCCGTGCTGTGACAGAGCATTTGGACCATTTTCACAAGAGGATGGGATGCAGCCATTGACCACGGTGATGCCTCCAGATGATTAGCCATGCAGTGATAGCGCATCGGACCATTTTCCAGAGAGGATGAAAAGTAGCCATTGATAATGGTGATGTCCTTACATAAAGCCAGCCATAGAAAGGAGTAGGACTGATTGGATGAAGACAACAAAAAGCAGAAGTTTAGAGGGACGAAAGCATCTCTATACGCTTATCTGAAATTCTCACCAATGATATACATAAGTATTTCTATCTTTATTCTCTGTTTATTTATTATTTATTTTCGAAAACTCCATAATCAATTATTATCCGCCTGACTGAGATTTACAAGATGGCCATAGCTTGCTTCAAGCCGACAATCTCCGTGGGATCGACCCTTACTCACGTAAGGTTTATTACTTGGACGACCCAGTGCACTTGCTGGTTAGTTGTATCGAAGTTGTGAATGAAAAATGATTTATTAAGACGTGCGTACAGAGTTTTTGGCGCCATTGCCTGAGATCACAATTTCGTGCACCAAGTTTTTGGCGCCGTTGTCGGGGATTGTTTGATTTTGGACAACTGACGGTTCATCATATTGCTCAGATTGGGTAACTTTCTTCTTATTTTATTTTCAAAAAGTTTTCAAAAAAAAAAAATAAATATTTTCATAAAAAATTTCAAAAATCTTTCAAAAAATTCCTCATCTGTTTTCGAAAATTATTCTAAATTTTTAAGAATGAATTCTAGAGTTTCATGAAAAATGTTGGAGCCTGGCTGGCTGTAAAGCCATGTCTAATTCTTTTGGATAGGGGCTTCCAACCATCAGCATAGAGGCAAGTTAATTTGATAAGTAATGAGCAGTATGTGCTGATGTTACATGCTAAAGCTTGGCTGGCTATTAAGCCATGCCTAACCCTCAGATTGGAGCTTTAGACTAAGAGTACAAAGATTCCTGAAATTCATATTAAAAATTTTGGAATCCTTATTTTTATTTCACAAATAATTTTCGAAAGATACAAAAAAAAATTATAAAATCATAAAAATAAAAAATATTTCGTGTTTCTTGTTTGAGTCTTGAGTCAATTTTTAAGTTTGGTGTCAATTGCATACTCATCTTGCATTTTTCGAAAATTGCATTCATGCATTGCGTTCTTCATGATCTTCAAGTTGTTCTTGGTAAGTCTTCTTGTTTGATCTTGATGTTTTCTTGTTTTGTGTTGTATGGTATTTTTCATATGCATTCTTGAATTCTTAGTGCCTAAGCATTAAAGATTTCTAAGTTTGGTGTCATGCATGTTTCCTTTGCATATAAAAATTTTTAAAAATATGTTCTTGATGTTCATCATGATCTTCATAGTGTTCTTGGTGTTCATCTTGACATTCATAGCATTCTTGCATGCATTCATTGTTTTGATCCAAAATCTTCATGCATTGCATCATTTTCATGTTTTTCTCTCTCATCATAAAAATTCAAAAATAAAAAGATATCTTCCCCTTTTTTCTCTCTTAAAATTTCAAAAATTTGGATTAACTTTTTCAAAACTTTCTAAAATTTAGTTCTTTCTTATGAGTCAAATCAAATTTTCAATTTAAAAATCTTATCTTTTTCAAAATCTTTTTCAAAAATCAAATCTTTTTCATTTTTCTTATTTATTTTTGAAAATTATAAAAATATTTTTCAAAAATTTTTTTCTTAATTTTATATCATAATTTTCGAAAATATCATCAACAATTAATGTTTTGATTCAAAAATTTCAAGTTTGTTACTTACTTGTTAAGAAAGATTCAAACCTTAAGTTCTAGAATCATATCTTGTAATTTCTTGTGAATCAAGTCATTAATTGTGATTCTAAAAATCAAATCTTTTTCAAAAACTAATTTCAATCATATCTTTTCAAAAATATCTTCTTATCTTATCTTTTTCCCTATTATTATTATTTTTCTGTTCCCTCTTTTTCATATGAGTAGGAGCAAGGACAAGAATATTCTTGTTGAAGCAGATCTAGAACCTGAAAGGACTCTGAAGAGGAAACTAAGAGAAGCTAAATTACAACAATCCAGTAAGCACCTGTCAGAAATTTTCAAACAGGAAGAGGAAATGGCAGCCGAAAATAATAATAATAATGCAAGGAGAATGCTTGGTGACTTCACTGCACCTAATTCCAATTTACATGGAAGAAGCATCTCCATCCCTACCATTGGAGCAAACAATTTTGAGCTGAAACCTCAATTAGTTTCTTTGATGCAGCAGAACTGCAAGTTCCATGGACTTCCATCTGAAGATCCTTTTCAGTTCTTAACTGAATTCTTGCAGATCTGTGATACTGTTAAGACTAATGGAGTAGATCCTGAAGTCTACAGGCTCATGCTTTTCCCTTTTGCTGTAAGAGATAGAGCTAGAGTGTGGTTGGACTCTCAACCCAAAGATAGCCTGAACTCTTGGGATAAGCTGGTCAAGGCTTTCTTAGCCAAGTTCTTTCCTCCTCAAAAGCTGAGTAAGCTTAGAGTGGATGTTCAAACCTTCAGACAGAAAGAAGGTGAGTCCCTCTATGAAGCTTGGGAGAGATACAAGCAACTGACAAAAAAGTGTCCTTCTGACATGCTTTCAGAATGGACCATCCTGGATATATTCTATGATGGTCTGTCTGAATTATCTAAGATGTCATTGGACACTTCTGCAGGTGGATCCATTCACCTAAAGAAAACACCTGCAGAAGCTCAAGAACTCATTGACATGGTTGCTAATAACCAGTTCATGTACACTTCTGAGAGGAATCCTGTGAGTAATGGGACGCCTCAGAAGAAGGGAGTTCTTGAAATTGATACTCTGAATGCCATATTGGCTCAGAATAAGATATTGACTCAGCAAGTCAATATGATTTCTCAGAGTCCGAATGGAATGCAAGCTGCATCCAACAGTACTCAAGAGGCGCCTTCTGGAGAAGAAGCTTATGATCCTGAGAACCCTGCAATAGCAGAGGTAAATTACATGGGTGAACCCTATGGAAACACCTATAACCCCTCATGGAGAAATCACCCAAATCTCTCATGGAAGGATCATCAAAAGCCTCAACAAGGCTTTAATAATGGTGGAAGAAACAGGTTTAGCAATAGCAAGCCTTTTCCATCATCCACTCAGTAATAGACAGAGAACTCTGAACAAAATACTTCTAATTTAGCAAACTTAGTCTCTGATCTATCTAAGGCCACTGTGAGTTTCATGAATGAAACAAGGTCCTTCATTAGAAATTTGGAAGCACAAGTGGGCCAGGTGAGTAAAAGAATCACTGAAACCCCTCCTAGTACTCTTCCAAGCAATATAGAAGAGAATCCAAAAGGAGAATACAAGGCCATTGAATTGATTACCATGGCCGAACCTGGGAGGAAGGTTGAAAACGTAAACCCCAGTGAGGAAGACCTCCTGGGATGTCCAGTGATCAATAAGGAGTTTCCCTCTGAGGAACCAAAGGAATCTGAGACTCATTTAGAGACCATGGAGATTCCATTAAACCTCCTTATGCCATTCATGAG
>NC_029785.2:42234020-42234709 GCF_000816755.2 Arachis ipaensis | reverse complement strand
TGTTATTTCATGTTTTATTAGGTTCATGATCATGTGGAGTCACAAAATAAATATAAAAATTGAAAACAGAATCAAAAATAGTAGAAGAAAAATTACACCCTGGAGGAGGATCTCACTGGTGTTCAAACGCCAGTAAGGAGCATCTGTCTGGCGTTCAACGCCAGAACAGAGCATATTTCTGGCGTTGAACGCCAGAAACAAGCAGCATCCTGGCGTTCAGACGCCAGAAATGCACAGTGAAGAAGAGCTGGCGCTGAACACCAGAAACAAGCATCTGGCTGGCGTTCAACGCCAGAAATATGTTGCATCTGGGCGCTGAATGCCCAAAACAAGCATCAATTCGGCGTTTAAACGCCAGAATTGCATGCAAAGGCATTTTACATGCCTAATTGGTGCAGGGATGCAATTCCTTGACACCTCAGGATCTGTGGATCCCACAGGATCATCTCAGTATCTGTGGACCCCACAGGATCCCCACCTACCACCACTCACTCTCTTCCCTTTTCTCAATGTTCATCCTCTCTTCCCAATAAACACTCTTCCCCAAAACTCTTCACCAATCACCTCAACCTCTCTTCCCTATCACTACTTCACCACTCACATCCATCCACTCTTCCCCATAAACCTACCTCATAAACTCTATCTACCTTCAAAATTCAAAATCAATTTCCCACCCAAACCCACCCTAT
>NC_029785.2:42232292-42233269 GCF_000816755.2 Arachis ipaensis | reverse complement strand
AGACAAGGAAGAGACATAGAAGAGCTCAAGGACATCATTGGTTCCTCAAGGAGAAAACGCCACCATCACTAAGGTGGACTCATTCCTTGTTCTTTCATTCTCTGTTTTTCGTTTTCTATATTAAGTGCTTATCTAAGTTTGTGTCTTATTACATGATCATTAGTATTTAGTAACTTTGTCTTAAGGTTATAAATGTCCTATGAATCCATCACCTCTCTTAAATGAAAAATGCTTTAATTCAAAAGAACAAGAAGTACGTGAGTTTCGAATTTATCTTTGAACTTAGTTTAATTATATTGATGTGGTGACAATACTTTTTGTTTTCTGAATGAATGCTTGAACAGTGCATATGTCTTTTGAAGTTGTTGTTAAGAATGTTAAATATGTTGGCTCTTGAAAGAATGATGACAAGGAGACATGTTATTTGATAATCTGAAAAATCATAAAAATTATTCTTGAAGCAAGAAAAAGCAGCAAAGAACAAAGCTTGCAGAAAAAAAATAGGCAAAAAAAAAATAAAAAGAAAAAGCAAGCAGAAAAAGCCAAAAGCCCTTAAAACCAAGAGGCAAGAGCAAAAAGCCAATAACCCTTAAAACCAAAAGGCAAGGGTAATAAAAAGGATCCCAAGGCTTTGAGCATCAGTGGATAGGAGGGCCTAAAGGAATAAAATCCTGGCCTAAGCGGCTAAACCAAGCTGTCCCTAACCATGTGCTTGTGGCGTGAAGGTGTCAAGTGAAAACTTGAGACTGAGCGGTTAAAGTCAAGGTCCAAAGCAAAAGAAGAGTGTGCTTAAGAACCCTGGACACCTCTAATTGGGGACTTTAGCAAAGCTGAGTCACAATTTGAAAAGGTTCACCCAGTTATGTGTCTGTGGCATTTATATATCCGGTGGTAATACTGGAAGACAAAGTGCTTAGGGCCACGGCCAAGACTCATAAAATAGCTGTGTTCAAGAATCATCATACTAAACTAGGAGA
>NC_029785.2:42209084-42232018 GCF_000816755.2 Arachis ipaensis | reverse complement strand
TGATGAGCGGATAATTTATACGCTTTTTGGCATTGTTTTTAGTATGTTTTTAGTAGGATCTAGTTACTTTTAGGGATGTTTTTATTAGTTTTTATGTTAAATTCACATTTTTGGACTTTACTATGAGTTTGTGTGTTTTTCTGTGATTTCAGGTATTTTCTGGCTGAAATTGAGGGACTTGAGCAAAAATCAGATTCAGAGGTTGAAGAAGGACTGCTGATGTTGTTGGATTCTGACCTCTCTACACTCAAAGTGGATTTTATGGAGCTACAAAACTCAAAATGGTGTGCTTCCATTTGCGTTGGAAAGTAGACATCCAGGGCTTTCCAGCAATATATAATAGTCCATACTTTGGCCGAGTTTAGACGACGTAAAAGGGCATTGAACGCCAGTTCTACGCTGCTGTCTGGAGTTAAACGCCAGAAACACGTCACAATCCAGAGTTGAACGCCAGAAACACGTTACAACCTAGCATTCAACTCCAGAAAGAGCCTCTGCACGTGTAATATTCAATCTCAGCCCAAGCACACACCAAGTGGGCCCCGGAAGTGGATTTATGCATTAATTACTTACTTCTGTAAACCTTAGTAGCTAGTTTATTATAAATAGAACTTTTTACTATTGTATTAGATCATCCTGGATTGTATTTTTGATCCTGTGATCACGTTTTGGGGGCTGGTGATGACAAGTCATCCTAGCCTATTTTAACTAGTCTTTTTCTTTTATTTTCATTAGAATTATGCACTTTCTTGAGCTACAAGCAAGCTAATTGAGTAGATTTTCATGTTTCCCTTGATTGAACCAACCATATATGAATTCATGCCATTTCATGAGGTTTTATGCTATATTTGTTGCATATTAGGAAAGATTGAATACCTCATGATTTTGAGCATAGCTTTGATGAGTTTGGTTGATTAATGATAGGTGAAGAAAGCTTGGAGAAAGGTTGAAGCAAGAAGGAATGGCTAGGAGTGAAGAGAGGACAATGGAATAAGTGAAATTGAACCAGGAAGCAAGAAGCTGGACCTAAAGTTAGCATCAAACTTTTGCACAAACTTTTGGTTGAAAAGTTAGCCCCAACGTTAGCCCCCTAACTTTGAGGCTAACGTTGGCACATGAATTTCTCCCCTGGGTACCAACGTTTGCGCCAACGTTAGACCCCTAACTTGGAGGCTAACGTTGGCACATGAACATTCAAGGAAGAGGAGCTTTACTTCAATGCAATTTAATTCTGCAAGTCACAAAACCATCAACCAAATCTTGATTCGCTTGACTAAATCAACCACTAAACTAAAATTGCTCAATCCTTCAATCCCTGTGGGATCGACCTCACTCCCGTGAGTTATTATTACTTGATGCGACTCAGTGCACTTGCCGGTTAGATTTGGGTGTTTTGGGAGAGATTTATTTTTCCTCCAAAATATCTCATCAGCTGGCCATTCGGCCATGCCTGGACCTTTCACTTATGTATTTTCAACAGTAGAGTTTCTACACTCCATAGATTAAGGTGTGAAGCTCTGCTATTCCTCATGAATTAATACAAAGTACTACTATTTTTCTATTCAATTCAACTTATTCTGCTTCTAAGATATTTATTCGCACTTCAACATGAATGTGATGAACGTGACAATCATCATCATTCCCCCACAAACGCGTCCCTGACAACCACTTCCGTTCCACCTTAGATTGGATGATTATCTCTTGGATCTCTTAATCAGAATCTTCGTGGTGTAAGCTAGATTGATGGCAGCATTCATGAGAATCCAGAAAGTCTAAACCTTGTCTGTGGTATTCCGAGTAGGATTCTGGGATTGAATGACTGTGACGAACTTCAAACTCACGAGTGCTGGGCGTAGTGACAGACGCAAAAGGAGGGTGAATCCTATTCCAATATGATCGAGAACCTCAGATGATTAGCCGTGCTGTGACAGAGCATTTGGACCATTTTCACAAGAGGATAGGATGCAGCCATTGACCACGGTGATGCCTCCAGATGATTAGCCATGCAGTGACAGCGCATCGGACCATTTTCCAGAGAGGATGAAAAGTAGCCATTGACAATGGTGATGTCCTTACATAAAGCCAGCCACAGAAAGGAGTAGGACTGATTGGATGAAGACAGCAGAAAGCAGAAGTTTAGAGGGACGAAAGCATCTCTATACGCTTATCTGAAATTCTCACCAATGATATACATAAGTATTTCTATCTTTATTCTCTGTTTATTTATTATTTATTTTTGAAAACTCCATAATCAATTATTATCCGCCTGACTGAGATTTACAAGATGACCATAGCTTGCTTCAAGCCGACAATCTCCGTGGGATCGACCCTTACTCACGTAAGGTTTATTACTTGGACGACCCAGTGCACTTGCTGGTTAGTTGTATCGAAGTTGTGAATGAAAAACGATTTATTAAGATGTGTGTACAGAGTTTTTGGTGCCGTTGCCTGAGATCACAATTTCGTGCACCAGCAGCAGCTGATTTTCCTTGTCTACCTCATTCAGTGGATTCTTAGCATAATTTGCATAGGGAGAGGGGGTAGAGGTCTTAGAGCACTTTCTCTTTTTGGAAGTAGTGGCTATAGCCTTTCCTTTATCCGACATCTTGAAAAATAGAGATGATACAATATAAGCAAATAGCCAAACAGATATGAGCACTCAAAGCAAAGCATATTCATGAAGTGAATAAAGAAAGGAGATTTCTCAGAATGCAAGTAACAGAATTCAGAATTCAAATCATACTTAAAACCAAGAATTTAAACCACATATGCACATTACTTGTTCATCAAGCCTAAGAAACACCATATCCAAAGGAATAATAAGAAGAGTTAAGTTGAAAACCAAAAGAAAATTTAGTTGGTTAAACAAGTTAGAGCTAGAAATCAGTTTGAAAATCAGTGATATGGTGGTTACTAGCTCAATTCAAAAGGGACTGCAAAAAATAGGAATGTAAGCACGTTCACAATCATGAAATGCATCAAGTCATTGATGATGAAATATGATATAGTTAGAAAGTAACTAATATGGAACAGATCATCAATCAATGCAAGGATCACTAGAGTTATGTGAATTGGTGTTGGTGAAAGCGGAACCTTGGGAAACAAGTAATTCAAGCACATTTAACACCAATTCCAACAATGCATGCAAGTCACAAGGATTGAGATGAAATTTGAAAAATTCATGCACCATGTGACCAAGGGCATAGAGGGTATAGAGGAATTGAATCACAGTGGCCACATAGGTAGAAGGAATCATCAATCTTGTGAAAGCAAGCAAGTGGGCTTAACTCTAAATGAAAATCAAGTTTATGGTCAATTTGAAAATTTACTCAATCATGTAATGCATATAACAAATTAGCATTACAAGAAAGTAAAGAACATTAGGAGCATAACCAAAAACCTGTAAACATGCCCATGAGGATTTTTTTTAAAACCCTTAAGGTAACAAAATTCTATTTGAAACAGAATTCATCAACTAGAGTTTGTTACACCAATCAAAGCATTGTAAATTCATGGAACATGGTTAGAAAAAATATGGCAGCATCTCAGCAGTAAATTGGCTATTTCCAAATTCAGATAATCAAGTCAATTTCATATAAACTTAGTGATAATCACAAACAAAAGCTAGAAGTGAATTCATATGAAAAGGGATATGTAAGCCAACAAGCAGCACAAACAGCAGTAAACAATATTGATTAATTCAGCCAGCAATAGGTACCATTCTTCCTTGGAAAAATGACCAAAAATCATGGTTTAAAATACAGCATCACATATCAAATGAGCTCAGAACACATCAAGGAAACAGAGCAATTTCACACAGCAGCAAAAATTCAGATAAACCTAAATCCCCTACTTAGCCCAGATTCTCTAACCACCTAAGTGCACTAAACTAACTAACTAATCTAACTATACTATTATTAACAATAATCAGTAAGAGAAAGACAGAGTAGAGGCTTAAGTTGTGAACCTGTAAGCAAAGCAGAAGTAGAATTGGGAGGAAGGGACAGAGAAGGCAGCAATATGGGGCTGCCAGCGGCGATGCCCACTCCGGCGACAATGGCGTCGCAGCTGTGCTCATGGTGGAGCAGGGCACTGTGAGAGAGAGCAGAGATAGAGAGGATTGAGTTAGAGAGGGAGAGACGAGGAATGAGAAAGAGAGAGAGCGAGGAAGAAGGGGGGTTGGGGTGCGCGGCGACGGCGGCGGTGGTGTGCACCGGGGTGCTAGTTGTGGAGGGAGAAGGTGGTTATGGGTGAAAGGGAGAAGGAGAGATGTTAGAGCAGAGGACGAAGGGAGTTGCATGAATGCGCTAGGGCTTCGCATCCCTGGGGTAAGTAAAAATTCGCACCGTGCGTGGGTGAGAAAATAAGGAAGTGGCGCAAAAGCGCCATAAGCGCCTACGCGTAGATGGGAACATTGGGGATCGGCGCGGGTGCACACTGTGCGCGACCGCGTGGGTGTGCTGGGCCAGAGGCATAAAAGAGGCTCAGAGTTGGCACAACTCTCGGGTCCTTTGGCCTGGGTGATGCTAAAACGCATCGACGTGCGCGCGCACTGTGCGCTTGCACGTGGATGGTTCGAGCTTAAGGGATGGGCGCGGAGGCGCCAAGTACGCCAACGCGTGGGTAGTGAAACACGGAGGGGCTCGGACGCGTACAGCGTGCGTCCGCGTGCGTCGAGGCACAGAGTTGGCCCAAAAGTGGCACAACTCTCTGGTCCTTGGCCCGGAGAGCAAAAATGTGTAGCTGACGCACGCGCACTTTGCGCTTGCGCGTGGCTTTTTTTTTTTAATAAGCATCAAAGAGAGCTCATAACCTTCCTATCCTCCTCTACAATTTTAAAACTATCTAAGGTGCAAAATTAAACACATTTTTGAAATATTGGAGATTTTTCAAACAACTTGAGGAAACTTGCAAGCCAAGCAAAAACTCAAATTCAAAGAATCATCCCTAATTAAAGCATAGAATGTATAAACACCTTAGCAAGCAAAGCAAAGTACACTAGGAAGTAAAGAAATTATATACAATGGAACCCAGTTCATTCATTCATTATATCTACAAGAGAATGGAAAGAGTTTACCATGGTGGGGTGTCTCCCACCAAGCACTTTTAGTTTAAGTCCTTAAGTTGGACATTGGGAGGCTTCTTGTCAAGGTGGCTTATGCTTGTATCCATCCTTGAACCTCCAAGAATGCTTGTCCTTCAATCGGTTGTCAGAAGTTCCAACCATCTTCACTAAGCTTGAGTGAAGTCCTCTCCAAAACATGAGCTCCCAAAATTGACTCTCATAGGGTAATCCAGGATCCCATATCTTGTCTTCGCACCCATCTTCTAGTTGATTGCTTTGACCTTGCCCGAGCAACGAGAAAGCAGAATTCTCATGAAAGCACAAAACTACTCTCCTTGACCCATTTAATTGAGCATTACACCAATCCATGTTCTTCAATTTTGAGCTTTCAACCATAATGAGTCTAGACATACAACGCCAACCACTAAACATCCTCCTCTTTCGCTTAATTCCACAAAGCGCCCTAAGTTGGCCATCCATCTCAAGCAGACCATACTCAAGTGGGATAATAAAGCTGAGAGTTAGAAGTTTTACCCACTCAAGCGAAGAATTGGATGGCGAACTAGGTGGAAGAGTTCCCAAAGGTCTTGATAAAGCATGCTCTACTCATGTCCATCCTCTTCTAGAGGCTTCCACCACTTGGCAAGGTTCTTCAAGTTTCTTCTTATGCCAAGCTTCCTTAAGTTCGCATTCTTCTTCACCAAGTTCTTCTATCCCCTCCCCATCACTCTCATCATAGATAGGAGGTCTAGTGAAGTCTACCTCATCATCAAGTATAAGCAATTTGGGGAAGGACTCCTCAAACTCAAAAGGATCATATGTTGATGCAGAATCATCATAGATAGGAGGGCTTGTTGCTTGGAACACCTCTTCCAGTTCTTCACTTACAATGGATTTTGGAGGTGGCACACCCTCCTCAACCTCGCATTCTAGTCCACTGGGAGAAGGCTCAACAAGATTGTCAAGGGAATTGGTC
This sequence comes from Arachis ipaensis, assembly GCF_000816755.2. Lineage (NCBI taxonomy): Eukaryota > Viridiplantae > Streptophyta > Magnoliopsida > Fabales > Fabaceae > Arachis > Arachis ipaensis. The sequence continues at coordinate 42,225,977 of NC_029785.2, read as the reverse complement.
AATGTGGGCAAAAAATCACTGGTGATGGAGTCCACTTCTTGATAAATTTCCTTCAACTCTCCATTTACTTCCGCAACTTTACTCTCTTCTTTAACATCCTTTATGTGCTCAACATATCCCAGACATCCATCCACTACTTCCTTTTGTTCGCTAATCTTTACCTTCTCCTATTGTTGTACCTCTTGCTTCAACTCTTCTTCCCCACCATGGAGCTTCAAGTTCATTTTCTCACTAAGCTCCTTGATAGTTTTCCCACATTCAACAATGGGAGTACTTAGGGTGCATGAACTTAGGTGGGATGTTAGGTGATTCACGGCTTCTACCATGCTAGCTATCCTTGCTCTTAGCTCCTTAAATTGAGTTTCATCCTCCTCTTGTCACCTTAAGATACGAGATTCAAGGTCTCTCAATTCTAATATGAAGGCTTCGTCGGGGGTGGTGGTAAAAGAGAGAGTTCATTGGTTGAGGGAAGATTGTTGTAATTGGAAGGTGGTTCATATTGGTGGGATTCTTGAGGTGGTGTAAGTGGAATTTGTAGTTCTTGGGAGTATTGGTATTGGGATGGTGGTGGTTCTATATGTGGTTCATATGGTAATTGATATGGTGTGTATGAGTTATGGTCATATGGAGTTAAATGGTGGTGTGAGGCTTGTGAGTATGGTGTATGGCTATATTGAGGAATGGGATCATATGCATATAATGATTGTGGTTGACAACCACAATGAGGGTCATCGCACACATTGGATTGATACACATTATGATCGATACACATTAGGATCAGGATTATACCCATAAGAGTTCGTAGGAGGTTGTTGCCATGAAGGTTGTTCATGAGCTTGAGGTTCCTCCCATCCTTGATTTCCAAATCCTTGACGTATATCCTCATTGGAGCTTTCATTTCCTACAACATAGTTTGAACTACACTCATAGCCCAAAGGATGAGAATTCATAGTGAAAAAGAAAATAAAAACAAAGATTAATAAGAAACAGAGAAGATAAAATTTTAAACTAGCAAAAACTAGCAAACAAACCAAAATTCAAGCTATTCACAATATGTACAATAGCCAATAACATAGCACCATTGTGTCTCCCCGGCAACGGTGCCATTTTGATTTAGTAAATTCTTTGATGGTATAGAATTTCCTCAAATGAATTAATTCTCGTTGCAAGTATAGTTCTACACCAACAAACAATACTCCTAATAAAAAATTTGAGTCGTCACGAGTACAAACCTCAAATGAAAATTAACCGAAGTATTTGAACTCTGGGTCGTCTCCCTAGGAAACAATGTAGTGCTTAATTATTGGCTATGAAGGGGTAAAAGGGGGGGTTTGGTTCAGGAGATGGCAAGAAAGTAAATTAAGCGATTAAGTAAAGAAAGCAAAATAAAGAACTCTTGGCTAAGACTTAGGTAATTGAGATCACCATCCTTGTCAACAAACCGAATATCGATAATTATGAGAGGCCAACCTATTAAGTTTACTTCCCAAAAGCTTTAAGTACGTAACATTTACTCCTGAGCTTGAAGTATGTCAAATAAATTTGATCACATCAACCCTTAAGTCCTAACCTACCTACTAATTAACTTAGTAGTGGGTTAGCGTCAATGGGTGTCAAATTGATCACCATGGGTTCTCAATTCACCAATTCCATCATACCCAATAACTCAAGTTTACCCAATTCCCTTGGCTTAGACCAAGAGTTGACAAAACTACTCAAAAACTAGAGAGAACATTTCATCAAACACATAGAGTGCAATAAAGTAAACATCATAAATTACAAGAATAGTAGAATCTAACAACTACTAAGTGCAAGAAAAGTAAATTCACAACTCAATTCATCAATAAAACGAAAAATCAACATCAAAATTTGCATTAAATGTAAACAAATCTAACATGAGTTCTTCATCACAAAAGAGAGCAAAATGAGAAATTAACATCACAAATAAGAGAATCAAGATGTAGAAATGAGAAATTATAAAAGAAACAAGATGAGATCAAGTAATTAAACATGAATCTAAGATAATCTAACCTAATCCTAACCTAATTCTAGAGAGAAGAGGGAGCTTCTCTCTCTAGAAAACTAACTAAAGGCTCATGTTGGCTAAACTAATTGCTCCCCCCTTTGCTTGGACTTCAATTCTGCATGAAATACACTCAAAAATAAGTTGGAATTCGGCCTGGGCAGCTCAGAAATCGCCCCCAGTATTTTGCCTTTAAGTGGGCCATGTAAGAGTATTGGCGCGTGCGCGCCATGTGCGCGTGCGTGTCAATTGGCAAATTTTCCATCCGTGCGGACGTGGCATGTACGCGTGCGCATCTATAGGTGAGACCACTTTTGTGCGTGTGCGCCTTGTACGCGTACGCATCCTTTGATGCTTTCTCAATCTTTGTTTCTTCATGCATTCTCTATTTTGTATGCTTTTCTACTCATTTCTTCCATCAAATACTTGCCTTATAAACCTGAAATCACTCAACACACACATCAAGGCATCGAATGGAATTAAAGTGAATCAAAATTACCAATTTAGGGCCTAAAAAGAATGTTTTTATACTTAAACAAAAGTGAAGGGAGAATTACAAAACCATGCTATTTCATTGAATAAATGTGGGAAAAGGTGGTAAAATCTCCCAAAATAAGCACAAGATAAATCACGAAATCGGGGTTTATCATAGACCCTTCTTGAAGACCTCTAAGTTCAAAATGGATGCCTTCACCGGCACATATTCATTTGAGGTCAGAGACAAGACTATCAGGTTCAATTTGGAAGAAGCCATGAAGCACCCCTCCCCCGCCGAAGAGCATTCCGTTCTCTGATGTGATGTAATCGATGAGGTAGTAGCAGCGGTGCGAGAAGAAGATCACCACAAGCTGTACTACCCTATTGTTGAAGAGATTGGTGACCAAGAGGGTGAACAAGAGAAAGGTGTTGAGAATGAGCTCTAAGAGCTTGATGAAAAGGAACCTCAACTTGAGGCAAAAGGTGAATTGAAGCCTCTTCCATCTCATTTGAAGTATGCTTTCCTAGAGGACAACCAAAAGTTTTCAGTCATTATTGCTAGTGAGCTCTCTCGCCAAGAAGAAGAGAAGCTAGCTCTTAGATGTCCTAAGGAAGCACAAGAAAGCAATCGGTTGGAGCTTGGCTGACATTGTGGGGATTGACCCCCGCACATGTATGCATCGTATTTTTCTCCAAGAGGGAGCTCGGCCAGTGAGACAACCTCAAAGGAGGCTCAACCCGACTATCCTAGATATGGTGAAAAAAGAAGTCACTAGGCTACTTGAAGCGGGTATCATATACTCAATTTCTGACAGTGAATGGGTGAGCCCGGTCTAAGTCGTCCCAAAGAAATCAGGAATCACTGCGGTTAAGAAGGATGATGGTGAAGTGGTCACCACAAGAGTGCAAAATGCTTGGCGGGTGTACATCGATTATAGAAGGTTGAATGCCACAACAAGGAAGGACCACTGCCATTTGCCCTTCATTGATCATATGTTGGACCGACTGGCAGGAAAATCCCATTATTGCTTTTTTGATGGATTCACTGGCTACTTCCAGATTCACATTGCTCCTGAGGATCAGGAAAAGACCACATTTACTTGTCCCTTTGGCACCTTTGCTTACAAAAGGATGCCATTTGGGCTATGCAATGCACTCGCCACTTTTCAGCGGTGTATGACGAGTGTCTTTTCCGATCTTATGGAGACTTGTCTGGAAGTCTTTATGGATGATTTCAACGTATATGGTACCTCTTTTGATAGTTGTTTGGAGAACTTGGCCAAAGTCTTAGCTAGGTGTGTTGACACTAACCTTGTTCTAAATTTCGAAAAATGTCATTTCATGGTGAGACAAGGTATAGTGTTAGGACACATAGTTTCTGACAGGGGCATCTCTGTGGACCCGGCCAAGGTCGATGTTATTACCAGTTTACCTCACCCCTCATCTGTGAGGGAGGTCCGTTCCTTTTTGGGGCATACAGGATTCTATAGGCGCTTTATCAAAGATTTTAGCAAGATTGCATTGCCATTGTCGCGCCTACTCCAAAAGGACGTGGACTTTGAGTTTGATAGTGCTTGTGCGGGTGCATTTGAGGAGTTAAGGAGAGCTCTTACCACGGCACCAATTGTGAGGGGCCCTAACTGGACGCAGCCATTCGAAATAATGTGCAACGTGTCAAATCATGCCGTAGGTGCTGTGCTTGCATAGCGCGATGGTAAACTCCCTTATATCATTGTTTATTCCTCAAAAACATTGGATGCGGCACAATCCAACTATACCACTACGGAAAAAGAACTCCTAGCTATTGTTCATGCCTTAGATAAATTCAGATCTTATTTGCTAGGATCCAAAATAGTGGTATACATGGATCATGCAGCTTTAAAGTATTTGTTGACAAAGAATGAGTTGAAACCTAGGCTCATACGTTGGATCTTGCTCTTGCAAGAGTTCGACATTGAGATTAGGGATCGAAGTGGGTCTCAAAATTTGGTTGTGGATCATCTAAGCCTCCTTGAAAATCTTAAATATGACCCATTTCCAATTGATGACTCATTCCCTTTGGATAGTTTGCATGCTGTTTCGGATAGCTTTACTTGGTTTGCAACAATGGCAAACTACTTGGTTGCTAAGATCTTCCCTCCCAACTTTTTTAAACATCAAAGGGATAAGTTGAGGAGTGATTCCAAATATTATATTTAGAATGACCCTCACTTGTGGAAGAGGGGAGTAGACCAAGTAATTCGAAGATGTGTCCCAGAATCCAAAATCCAACCCATTCTTGAAGCTTGCCATTCATCCGAGTGTGGCGGCTACTTTGGCCCACAACAGACGGCTAAAAAGGTTTTGGATTGTGGATTCTGGTGGCCAACCTTATTCAAGGATGCTAACCAATTCTGTGTGTCGTGTCACCAATGTCAGAAGTCGGAAAATGCATCCCAAAGGGATGAAATGCCTCAACAACCGATGTTGTTCTGTGAAATATTTGATGTATGGGCATAGACTTTATGGGGCCATTTCCCAACTCAAGTGGGTATTTATATATTCTGTTGGCGGTTGACTATGTATCAAAGTGGGTAGAAGCGATACCTACCTGCCTTGGTGACGCCAATACTGTGATTTCTTTTATTCGAAATAATATTGTGTGCCGCTATGGGTCGACAAGAGCAATCGTGAGCGACAAAGGTTCTCACTTTTGCAACAGGAAAGTAGAAGTATTACTCAAGCGCTATGGGGTATTGCACAAGGTTACCACTGCTTATCACCCCAAACCAACAGACAAGCAGAGGTGTCCAACCGGGAGATTAAGCAAATTTTGGAGAAAGTAGTGAGTCCACAAAGGAAGGATTGGAGCTCTCAGTTGGAAGATGCACTATGGGCATATAGGACAGCCTATAAGACCCCGTTAGGGATGAGTCCCTTCCGGATCGTCTATGGCAAGGCATGCCACCTCCCGGTGGAAATTGAGCATAGGGCTTATTGGACGGTTAATTAGTGTAACATAGATTTCACCAAGGTGGGTGTAGCTAGGAAATTACAACTGGAGGAGCTTGAGTGTCTTAGGAACGAGGCATATGAGAATGCTCGAATCTACAAGCAAAAGACTAAGGTGTTTCATGATCACCATATCCGGAAGAAGGATTTTCAAGAAGGTGACGAGGTTCTCCTCTATAACTCGAGGCTCAGAATCATGCCTGGGAAGCTCCGTTCAAGATGGGAAGGACCCTTCAAGGTGAAGGAGGTAAAGCCCTATGGAGTGGTGGAATTGTTTGACCCCCGAAGCGATGCAACTTTCAAGGTGAATGGACATAGAGTGAAGAAGTACCATGGCTACAAACCATCAAAGGAGTTAGAGGTGTTCCTGCTTACGGATGCACCAAGAGGAGGGGAAGCTTAAGCGACTGACCGTCCAACTTAAGGACGTTAAAGAAAAGTGCTTGGTGGGAGACACCCCACCGTGGTAAGATCTTCCTTGTATATATTTTCTTGCTTCTGGCTTTAGTTTCTTGTGAATTTTATGATTTCTTGGTGTTGTTGAGTTGCTTAGGTATGCTAGCTTTTGTTGATTTTGTTGGATCTCTATGATATTCATGTAGATTGCATTAATCTTGGTATGGATGATTTAATTAAGTTAGAGAAAATACTTTATTTTGAGTAATGCATGAATTTGTGAGTGTTCTCTTGACCATCTAGCTTGAGTACCTGCCAAGAATGTGTTAAAAACATACCTTTCTCCATGTTGTAAAAAAAAGGGATGCACACGTACGCGTTGCTTGCATTTTTGCAAGTCTGAGCGCATTTTCTCGAGAGTTGTGCGAGCATTGCACATACAATGCACGAAACGCGTAACTCCTACTCACGCGTACGCACAAGGCACGCCCACGCGTCGCCTGCCCCACTTCCCTATCCACGTGTACGCACACATGACGCGTACGCGTCGATCACACTGCGTGCCATTCTTGGTGTGTTTTTCCGAGAGTTGCGCGAGCGATGCGCAAAACGCGCAACTCATACGCACGCGTGCGCGTATGGGACACTCACGCGTCGTTTGCCCATCTACTCACCCACGCGGATGCGCACTTGACGCGTACGTGTCGGTTGCCTTACATGCGTTTCCCAGTATATGACACCCGGGACTTGCGCAAGCACTGTGCAAGACGCACAGCAACATTCACGCGTGCGCGCACTGTGACGCGTACGCGCACCTTCCCTGTTTACCTACCCACATGTACGCGTGGGTGGCGCTCGCGCACCCCTCTACTTTTCTTCATTCCACGCGTACGTGTGGCGTGCGCACGTGCGTCGGTCCGCGAACACAGGTAATACACCAGCGCGCTCTGTTTGAATTTTCTCTTCTCACCTCCCTTTTCAACTTTCTTCTTCCTCTTCTCCTCTCATCTTTCCCTTTCCCTCTTCATCACTTCTCTCGTCCACCACCACCGGCGACTTCAACCACCGGCGACCACCACTTCTGGCGGTCCCACTTTCTCTCTCCTCTTCTCTCTCCTCCCTTCTTCCTTTCCCCTACTTGCCCTAATCTTCTCTATTCCTCTCAAGGTAATATTCCTTTCCACTCTATTTATCTTTGCTTTATGCCTTTCTTTCTTAATTACATGTATTTACTCTCTCTTATTTCTCTTAGTTGCACTTTGTTAAATTTGCTCTTGTTTATCTGCTTTCTTTCTTCTTCTTCCTTGCCATTTTCTATTCATGTTGAAATTGAGTTACCTCTTGCTTTGATGGGTTGATTTGTTACCTTTTGATTCCTTTGTGATTATGTGATGTTGATTTGAAGTCGGATATATCATTTTGGGGTTGATAAACCCCGATTTCGCGATTTATCTTATGCTTATTTTAGGGGATTTTACCACCTTTTCCCACATTTATTCAATAAAATAGCATAGTTTTGTAATTCTCCCTTGAATTGTGCTTAAATGTAAAAACATATTTTTAGGCCCTAAATTAGTGATTTTAATTCACTTTAATTCCATTTGATGCCTTGACGTGTTTGTTGAGTGATTTCAGGTTCATAAGGCAAGTATTGGATGAAAGAAGTGAGGAGAAAAGCATGCAAAGTGGAGAATGCATGAAGAAACAAAAATTGGGAATGCATCAATGGGCGCGCACGCGTATAAGGCGCGCACGCGCAAAAGTGGTCTCGGCTAGAGACGCGCACGCGTACATGCCGCGTCTGCCCGGATGAAGAATTTGCCAATCGACGCGCACGCACACATGGCACGCACGCGCCGATACTCTCACATGGCCCACTTAAAGGCAAAACGTTGGGGGCGATTTCTGAGCTGCCTATGCCCGAATCTAACTTGTTTCTGAGTGTATTTCATGCAGAAATGAAGTCCAAGCAAAGGGGGAGTAATTGTTTGTAACTTAGCATCATGTAGGTTGGTTTCTAGAGAGAGAAGCTCCCTCTTCTCTCTAGAATTAGGATTCTTAGGATATTTCCATCTTAGATCTAGGTTTAATTCATGCTTTGATTTACTCTTCCTTTTGCAATTCTTCTTCTTCTACCCTTCCTCTTTCTAGTATTGCATTTAATTCATGTAATTCTCTACTTTTATGTTGATGCATTTTTGTTCTTCTATTTTCAATTCAATGCAATTTATGATTCATGTTCCTTTATTGTTGATTTGGTTTTGTTGTTGTTTAATTCCTTGCAATTGAGTAGTGTAGATTTACATTCCTTTTAATTTTACTATGTTTTCCTTTTATGCCTTCCAAGTGTTTGATAAAATGCTTGGTTGGATTTTAGAGTAGGATTTTAGTGCTCTTGGCTTGGGAAGGTAACTTAGGAACTCTTGAGTTACTAATGTCCAAGTGATTGATGATTGGGAGCCATTAACGCTAGATCTCACTAATTGATTTGGTGGAGAACTAGGACTTATGGACTTGGATTGACATAGCTCACTTGACTTTCCTCTACTATTAGTTAGGGGTTAACTTAGTGGGGTTGGTCCTTGCCAATTATCATGTTGTGGTTAGTGATTAGGATAGAGATCCTTGACCACCAACCTTTGCCAAGACCTCTTTAGTTGTTAGTTTGTCTTCATTTCCATTTACTTTTCATGTCTCCTATAAAAAAACCCCAAAACATGCTCCATAACCAATAACAAGGCACTTTATTGTAATTCCTAGGGAGAATGACCCGAGGTTAAATACTTCGGTTTATAAATTTAGGGGTTTGTTACTTGTGACAAACAAATTTGTGCATGAAAGGATTATTGTTTGGTTTAGAAACTATACTTGCAACGAGAATTCAGTAGTGAATTCTAAGCCACACAAAAGTCCGTTCATCAACCCTCCATCTCCGAGCAACCAACCACCGGCCATCCTCCGGCGAGCAGCCCGCGACCATCGCCGCCGCCGTCGCCACACGCCCCCCCTCTCTTCCTCGTTCTCCCCCTCTCTCCCTCACTCAATCCTCTCTTCTCTGTCTCTGTTCTCACTCCCTGGTCCACCGCCATCATCAACCGTGGCTCCATTGTCGCCGGCGTGGGCATCGCCGTTGGCAGCACTACCTTGCCGCCCTTTCTGTTCCGTTTTCCCAAATCCTTCTGCCCTGTGCCGCCCTTTCCCGTCCTCTATTCCCAGGTTCCTTTTTTCCTAATTCATTTTAATTTTGTTTAATTATTTTGTTTAGATTAATCTGTTTAGCTCGTATAGTTAGATTAGTTAGTTAGTTTAGTGTAATTAGGTGGTTAGCGAATCTGGGCTGAGTAGTGGATTTAGGCTTGTTTAAATTTGTGCTGATGATTGGAATTGTTCTGTTTCACTAAATTGCTCTGTGCTCATTTGAATTATTGATGCTGCTGCCTGTTTGTAGCATGTTAGTTTGGTTTAATTTGTTTTCTGATGTCTGCTGCTGAACTATTGGCTTAATTATTCCATTCATATGAACTCATACATAATTTTGTGCTTTTGATTCTCAATGAATTCATATGAAATTGTTTTGACTGTTTGAATTTGAAAAATAGCCAATTTGCTGCTGAAATACTGCCGGATTTTTCATAACCATGTTTCATGAAATAACATTGTTTTGATTGATGCAACAAACTTCTATTTGACGATCTATGTGTCAATAGAACTTTGTTAGCTAAATGGTTTGGGAAAATCCTCAAGGACAAGTCTTGGTCATGCTTATCACATTCTTTGCTTGTTATTCATGGTGATTTGCTTATAGACATTGAATTGTTTGAATGAATTTTCAGATTGGCCATCACTTGTAATTCTTTTAAGATTTCATGCCTCTTTTGCATAAACACACAAGTTTGAAAGTTTCTAATGTATGTGACTAATTGATTCATTATATCCATATATAATCTCATTGAGTCACATGGATCATGATGTTTTACATTCTTATTTGAACTTATGGCTTGTAGGCATTGTTGGAATTGGTGTTAATTATTTTTTGATTTATTTGATTCTCGATGTTTTGATTTCACCAACACCATTAGTGATCGTCACATTGATGGATGACTTTTTTTAATATTAGTTGCTTTCTAGCAATATCATATTTCATCATCAATGACTTGATGCATTTCATGATTGTGAGTGTGCTTACATCCCTACTTTGTACATTCCCTTTTGAATTGAGCCGGTAGCCACCATATCACTAATTTTCAACTGATTTCTAACTCTAACTTGTTTAACCAACTAACTTCTTTTGGTTTTCAACTTAACTCTTTTGATCATTCTTTTGGATATGGTGTTTCCTAGGCTTAGTAAAAAAGTAATGTGCAAATGTGGTTTGAATTCTTGGTTTGAAGTTTGATTTGAATTCTGAATTTTGTTGCATGCATTCCAAGAAATCTCCTTTTTTTTTATTCACTTCATGAATATGCTTTGTTTTGAGTGCTTTATACATGCTTGGCTAGCTGCTTATATTATATCATTTCTGTTTTTCAGGATGTCAGACAAAGAAAAAGCTATAGCCACTACTTCTAAAAAGAGAAAGCGCTCTAAAACCTCTACCCCTTCACCTTATGCAAACTATGCTAAGAATCCCCTGAATGAAGAGGATAAGGAAAATCAGCTGCTGCCACCCACTGACCCAATCAAATTCCTAAACCTCTACTATGAGCTTCGCTTCTCCGACTTCCGGAAGAAGAATCTAAACATTGAGAAGAAACTGCTCCTTCCCAATGATGTGAGGCGTGCCATTAACACCTACATTCTAGAGTTAGGACTGGACTTTGTTGACAGAGATTTGGGGAGGGTGAACACTTCATAGGTGAGAGAATTTTATTGCAACTTCTTTCGAGCCACTCTCGATTCAGTTCAACTGCGGGGTAGAGAGATTATGATCACTAAAGCTGCCATTGGGGATGTACTGCTCTGCCACCATCGTCCTGATGACATCTGCACCTATAAACAGGCAGAGATAGCTATCCACTGCATGACATTTGACTATGAGGTGCTTAAGCGTGTGATTGTCACACCTGACGCCCCTTGGGTGATGGATTCTGGGAACAAGAAGCCCAAGGGGATGCATTTCACTTATCTGTCGAGGGAGGCTAGGACTTGGCAGCATATCTTCGCCAACTATGTCTTCCCCACCACTCACTTCTCAGAGATCCCGATGGATATGCTAGTTCTCATTGGGTGTGTGATGGAGGGGAAGGAGGTAAACTTTCCCCGGCTGATCAGACAGAGTATGTGGCGCGCGATGATGACGTGACACCACCACCCCCAGATGACGACGACAAGGAGGTTACCATTCCATGGGGTGGGTGGGTGCACGAGAAGCTCCCACCTAAACGCTGTTCCCGAGCCAGAGCAGTGGAGGAGGCAGCTCATCCCTCATCATCAGCAGCAGCAGCAGGACCCCCTCTACTTCAGCAGCCGCAGCATCCTTACCACCACCACCAGCACCTGAGCCTACTTACCTGTTGGTGCAGCACCTGTTTCACTTCATAGAGCGCAGCAAGCATTCATCGACCAGGTGTTTGTTTCACAGGGTATCGAGCTACCTCCACTCCCAGACTCTCCCGCCTCCGACGAGCAGGATCAGGAGGAGGAGCATGATGAGGAGCATGACGAGGAGCCGACTCATCAGGATGCACCTCCAGAGACACAGATCACCACAGAGGTTTAGCACCCTCCTGAGGTTCAACAGGACACTCCACAGCCACAATCAGAGCCACAGCTGATCCCAGTCCCACAGCCTGAGCCTGAGCCTGAGCCACAGCCCGGCGTGATTGTTGACCCCATCCCGAGCTTCAGCAGTAGCATCGAGGACGATGCTTCATTCTAAAGTGTGGGAAGGTCACCGTTCGTGACCGGTGTTTGCATTTATGTGGTGAACTTTCGTACATCTATTTTTATTCTCTGCTACTTTATTTTATTTTTGCACTTTATGTTTTAGATCATTTTGGGATTACTGTACATATTTGCTATTGTGGATACCCTTATTTTGGTAGTTGCACACTCTTATTATATATATTGCATCTTGGCTTTGATTGTGATTAGGAAAGTGTTTTGGATTGTTAAAAATCTAGTTAACCCTTTTTGTATAAGAATTGTGTTTTGATCGAAAAAGGGGTAAACTAGGGAAAATTTTAAAATTTTCTAGATCACAACATTGCATTAGAATAAGCTTAGTCAATATGATGAAAATTTCCAAGAAATTCATTTTTAGGGCACCACCACAATTGGTTGAAAAAAAATTTTTAGAACTTGCTTGAATTATACACTTGTGGATCATGTTTTGAGAAAAGAACACAAGCATGTGAGATTTGAGCCTAATTGTGTGATTACATCATACATGACCACTTACTTTCATTCTTGTGTACATTATTCTCTTCCTATGAATGTAATCTCTGATTTGTTTGATTCTTTATGTCCATTATTTTGTGTATACATGCATTTATATGATTGAGGCCATTGTTCAAATAGCTCACTTACCCAAATAGCTAACCGTTTATCTTCCATTGTTAACCAATCTTGAGCCTATGCTTAACCCATTTGTTCATAATTGTAGCACATTACAAGCTTAAGTGAAAAATAATTAATGTCCCTTGTTTGGATCTTTGATTAGCTTAGGCTAGTGAGAGTGTTCATTACTTGATTTTGGGAAAGTTGGATACGTTGGGTAGAGATAAAAGTGTGTTTATGTTTTTGTTGAAAAATTTTCAAGAATTAGGTACATACTCATGTATTAATCATGTATAAAATATATGCATTGATGCTTGTATATATTTTAGCTTATGAAAAAAAAAATTTGCAACAAAAAGGGAACAAAATGTCCCAAAGTTTGAAGTTTAATAATAATCAATGCATATGTGTGGTAATCAAAAGGAAATGCATGAGTGTGTGAAAAAGTGAAGAATGGATAGCTACGTTTGTTTAGAATTGTTTAGGTTGTCATAGGTTAGGTGGGAAGTTTAAGTTAATCAAAGATTCGAATTTCAAGCTCACTTGACCATATGCACCCTACCTTGACCCTAGCCCCATTGCAACCTATGGGAAGTCCTCATGATATTTGTATGCATGCATAAAGTAATTGTTGATTGTTAGATGAAGAACAAATCTTGGAAAACATGATTAGGGGAGAATTGAGTGAATCAACCCCATACACTGAGTGCCTAGAGTGGATACACATCCGGTGAGGGTTCGATCGCTCGATTACATGTTTCCACCCATGATCATCTTTTCTTGCAAGTTTGTGAACTTTTTCAATGATTCAATCCAATTGTGGTCTGCTTTGATCGTTAATGCCTTGGCCCTTGTGCTTGCATGTGTATTCTTGGAGATTGATCTATTTTGACTAAGCTATTGCATTCATGTGAATAGATTGCATATAGATAGATTGCATTTAGTTAGTTTGCATTGAATAAATGTTAATACCCTTTGCTTCTTTCTTGATTTTAGCATGAGGACATGCTTAGTTTAAGTGTGGGGAGATTTGATAAACTCCGATTTCGTGATTTATCTTGTGCTTATTTTAGGGGATTTTACCACCTTTTCCCACATTTATTCAATGAAATAGCATGGTTTTGTAATTCTCCCTTGAATTGTGCTTAAGTGTAAAACATGCTTTTTAGGCCCTAAATTGGTGATTTTGATTCACTTTAACTCCATTCGATCCCTTGATGCATCAATGGGCGCGCACGCATACAAGGCACGCACGCACAAAAGTGGTTTTACATAGAGACGTGCACACGTACATGACGCGTCCGCGCAGATGAAGAATTTGCCAATCAACGCGCACGCGCACATGGCGCACACGCGCCGATACTCTCACATGGCCCACTTAAAGGCAAAATGCTGGGGGCGATTTCTGAGCTGCCCAGGCCCAAATCCAACTTGTTTCTAAGTGTATTTCATGCAAAATTGAAGTCCAAGCAAGGGGGAGCAATTGTTTGTAACTTAGCATCATGTAGGTTTAATTCATGCTTTGATTTACTCTTCCTTTTGCAATTCTTCTTCTTCTACCCCTCTTCTTTCTAGTATTGCATTTAATTCATGTAATTCTCTACTTTTATGTTGATGCATTTTTGTTCTTCTATTTTCAATTCAATGCAATTTATGATTCATGTTCCTTTATTGTTGATTTGGTTTTATTGTTGTTTAATTCCTTGCAATTGAGTAGTGTAGATTTATATTCCTTGCAATTTTACTATGTTTTCCTTTTATGCCTTCCAAGTGTTTGATAAAATGCTTGGTTAGATTTTAGAGTAGGATTTTAGTGCTCTTAGCTTGGGAAGGTAACTTAGGAACTCTTGAGTTACTAATGTCCAAGTGATTGACGATTGGAAGCCATTAACGCTAGATCTCACTAATTGATTTGGTGGAGAACTAGGACTTATGGACTTGGATTGACATAGCTCACTTGACTTTCCTCTACCATTAGTTAGGGGTTAACTTAGTGGGGTTGGTCCTTGCTGATTCTCATGTTGTGGTTAGTGATTAGGATAGAGATCCTTGACCACCAACCTTTGCCAAGACCTCTTTAGTTGTTAGTTTGTCTTCATTTCCATTTACTTTTCATGTCTCCTATAAAAAAAACCCCAAAACATGCTCCATAACCAATAACAAGGCAATTTATTGTAATTCCTAGGGAGAACAACCCGAGGTTAAATACTTCGGTTTATAAATTTAGGGGTTTGTTACTTGTGACAAAAAAAAATTTGCATGAAAGGATTATTGTTTTCACATTTAAGCATAAATCAAGGGAGAATTGCAAAACCATGCTATTTCATTGAATAAATGTGAAAAAAGGTGATAAAATCTCCCAAATTAAGCACAAGATAAACCACAAAATTGGGGTTTATCAAATCTCCCCACACTTAAACCAAGCATGTCCTCATGCTAAGAATAAAGAAGGACAAGAAAAGGGTATGAACATTTATTCAATGCAAAGAAACTATATGCACCTATCTAAATGAATGCACTAAATGCAAGATGATTCTATCTACTTAGTCAAAAGCAAATCAATCTCCAAGAGCATGTATAAACAAGTTGGGCTAAGATCATTTGACGACTCATGAATCCTACCAATTCAAATATTAAAATGAAGTTCAAATAGACTTGCAAGAAGAAAGCTCATGAAAGCCGGGAACAAGGAATTGAGCATCGAACCCTCACCGGAAGTGTATCCGCTCTAGTTGCTCAAGTGTATAGGGTCAATTCACTCAATTCTCTTCTACTCATGCTTTCCAAGATTTGTTTTTCATCTAACAATCAACAATTATTCAATGCATGCATACCTTTATCATGAGGACTTATTCATAGGTTGTAATGGGGCTAGGGTAAAGGTAGGAATGTATATGGTCAAGTGAGCTTGAATTTTGAATCTTTGATTAACCTAAGCTCTCACCAAACACATATGACAACCTATACAATTCTAATACACAACCTAGCTACCCATGATTACCACTTTTTTCACATACTCATGCATTCTCTTTAGTTAACCTTCCATACGTATTGATTTTTATTGAACTTTACTTTGGGGCATTTTTTTTGTCCCCTTTTTATTCCTTTTTCTCTTTTTTCTTTTTCTATTTTTTTCAGTATATACAAACATATCAATGCATATGGTTTTACGTATGGTGCATGAATATGTATCCAATTCCCAATATTTTTAACAAAAATAAAAATTACACTTTTACCCCAACCAATGTCCCAAGTTTTCCAAACCCAAATGATACACACTCTCACTAGCCTAAGCTAATCAAAGATCCAAATTAAGGACATTTATTATTTTTCACTTAGGGGTAGTGATGTGCTAAACTTAAGAACAAAAGGGATTAAATAGGCTCAAAATTGGCTAACAATGGTCGATGAAAGGTAGGCTATTTGGGTAAGTGAGCTAAATGAAATGATGGCCTCAATCATATAAATGTATGTATACATAGAATGATGGACATAAAGAATCAAACAAATCAAATATTATAATCATAGAGAGAGAATAATACACACAAGAATTAAAATAAGTGGTTATAAGATGTAACCACACAATTAGGCTCAAAACTCACATTGGTAGGGTGCCCTAAAAATAGTTTCTTGAAAAAGAAATCATCACCCTAACCAAGTAGTCCTAACATAAAAAGGAAGTGGTCAAAATATGTACAAATTCTAACTAACATGCAATCTATCATGCAATGCAACAACTAACTAACAAAGACAAAAATTAAGAATTGGTGTTGAAAAAGGAAATTGTTACCCATGGAGATCGGTCAGACGACCTCCCCACACCTAAAAATTTGCACCGTCCTCGGTGCATGCAAAGAAGAGTAAGGTGGATGGGTTGCTACAATTGATGAGTTTCTTCCAAAGGTTGTGCGAGTGAACTTGTTTGTTGCCCAATTAGAATCCTTTTCAATCCTTTCCTTCTTGGTGGCCAACCTAAAAGGAAAGAGAAAGAAGGATAATTAAGCCTATAAAAAAAATATCAAACCAAATAGAACATAGGTGGGGGCTAATGCCAAATAAGAGCATGATTCTCTACTACATGGTAGCTACAACATGTGAGTGAGAAAGCAATATAAGCTAAGGTATACTAACTAACACTTGATGCAAGAGTAAAGTCAAAGCATGAAGAGAACACTCAAAAGCATCAAGTTCAAATAAGAAAGAGTTGACACAAACAAGATTAGTGATAAGCATGAGAGCAATTGGTCCTATCCTAACTCAATGATAATGAGGTACAAAAACAAAGAATAATGAGTTAGGAAGGACTAAAGCACTAATCTTGTGTGTGGAACAATTATTACAATTAATGCTAAACAAGTCACGAAGCACCAAAATAATCCAAGGAATTCTCAACAATTGAGTAAGAGTAATCTAACACCAATGTTAAAACAAGAAACTTAGAAAAGAAAATAAGAACAAGGTATGAAAACAAAATTAAAATGCAATAAATGAAAATAAGCAAATGCAAT
>NC_029785.2:42193807-42208210 GCF_000816755.2 Arachis ipaensis | reverse complement strand
AACAACAAAACTTTTTGGTTTTTGAAAAATTTTCAAACATCAAAACTTAAAACTTATACTACAAGTAAAATGCAATCTAACAACAACTATTCTAATCAAAGCATGAATGCAACAAACAACCTATCAATAAAAGCAAAACGCATAAGAGTATAGAAAAGAAGAAAACTACCTATAATGGCAACTCAAATCACTTATTAAACAAATCTAAAAGAGAGTAGAAAGAGTTTACCATGGTGGGGTGTCTCCCACCTAGCACTTTTAGTTTAAGTCCTTAAGTTGGACGTTTGGAAGGCTCCTTGTTATGGTGGCTTATGCTTGAACTCATCTTGAAACTTCCATCAATGCTTGGACTTCAAGTAAGCTCCAAAATTCAAGATCAATGGCACCAAGCTTTGATGAAGTTCTACACAAGCTAAGGGCTTCCAAAATTGGTCTTCATATATTCCCGAATCCTAAATCTTGTTTCTACACCCATCTTCAAGTTGATCATCACAATTCCAATTGGGTGAGAAGTGATCCGAATTCTCAAGTAAACACCAAAGCATCTTTCTAGACCCCTTTAGTTGAGAACTATACCAACCATCATACTTAGACTTTGAGTTTCCAACCATAAGGAACTTTGATTGGCATTTCCACCCACTAACCAATTCTCTCCTACTCTTGACTCCACAAAGAGCTCTAAGTTGCTCATCCGTCTCAAGCAAACCATATTCAAGTGACAAATTAAAGCTTAGGGATAAGAATTTTACCCACTTGAATGTTGTGTAGGATTGTGACTTAGGAAGGGGTGGTCCTAATGATCTTGTAAGTTCCACTCCCTTGTGCTCTTCTTTGACTACCTCCACCTCCTCACAAGCTTCTTCAATTTCAACCTCTTCCTCTTGGTAGCTCTCTTTCAATTCAATCTCTTCTTCATTGCTTATCAAGGGCATGGGAGGTTGTGCATCTTCTTCTTTGATCTCAATTTCAAGCCCAATGGGAGAGGATTCAATTATAGATAGGAACTCCTCAATGATTGAATCCATTTCTTGATCAACCTCTTCAAAGTCTTCAATCATGATATGCTTTGGAGGTTGTACACCCTCCTCAACATCAACATCAAGCATCTTGGAAGAGGACTCTCTAATTCTATATTTCCATGGACTTCCAACATCTCCTATATTTTCAACCACTTCTTCCGGCTCATTTATCTCAACTTCTTCCCCTTGTGACAATTCTTGCTTCAACTCTTCTTCTTCACCTTAAAGCTCTAAGCGCACTCCCTCACTATGCTCCTTAATTGCTTCTCCATATTCAACAATGGGAGTTCCTTGATCGCATAGTCTTAGGCGGGAGGAGACCATATTGCTAACGGCTTCTGCTAGGATAGCCATCTTGGCTTCTAGCTCCTTAAACTCCTTTTGGTTCTCTTCTTGCCTTCGAATGTAAGAACTAACACATTCTTGGAGAGGATCATCCATTGGAGGTGGTGTGGAAAAAGAAGGTTCATTGTTTGGGAAGGAGGTTTCATAATTGGAAGTTGGTTCATCTTGGCAAGGATATGGAGATGGCGTATATTGAGGTGGTTCTTGAGAGTAATTGTGTTGGGATGGTGGTGGTTCCATGTATGGTTCATATGGTTCATAAGGTGGTTGGTATGGTAGATAAGGATTAGCGTCATAATGAGGTGTTTGGTGGTAGGGGGCTTGTGAGTAAGGTGGTTCAAAATTATGTTGAGGAGGTGGTTCATAGGCATATGGTGGTAGTTGTTGACAATCACAATAAGGGTCACCACATCCATTGGATTGATATGCATTAGGATGAGAGTTATATCCATAAGAATTCGGAGGTTATTGTTGCCAAGACGGTTAATCAATCCCTTGAGGCTCCTCCCATCTTTGATTGTTCCATCCTTGATGCACATTCTCATTGTAGTTCCTATTTCCTACAACATAATTTGAGCCAAACTCATAGCCAAAGTGAGGATGAGAATTCATAATAGCAAAGAGAATAAAAATAAGTACTAATAAGAACTAATAAAAACTAACTCCTAAAGCAAGCAAAACTAACAAAGAAGCCTATTAACATATATACAATAGCCAATAATGTAACACCATTGCAACTCCCCGACAACGGTGCCATTAATTTGATAGCGAGGATCGTCGTCGGTCTAGATTTTCTTCCTAAAGAAAGGAATTACCTCGTTGTGAGCATAGCTCCAAATTAACAAACAATTCTCACATCAAATTAAAGTATGGTTTTGTCACAAGTACAAACCCCAATGAATTTATAACCGAAGTATTTAGACTCTGGGTCATCTCACAAGGAATTGCAATGAAGTGTATGCTTATTGGCTATGAAGGGGACAAGGGGGTTTGATTGATAAGGGGCAAGAAAGTAAATGACAAGAAAAGTAAAAAGAGAAATTAAAGAAAGCAATTAATAAAGAGAGACATTCATGGCAAGGAATTGAGAATATAGGCTTTCTATCCTAGTCATTAATCATAATGATAATTAACAAGAATTTATCTTATTTCATCATCTCCAACATTAGAAGAAGGTGTAAGTTATCTTCCATGAGAGAAAGTCAAACAAGACTAGTTAATCACAAATCAAAAATCATAATCAACTCACTAATTGAATTAGCAAAAGATTAGCATCATTGAAAATGATATTAACTAACAACTCTAGATCACCAATGTAAATTGGGTATTAATGACTCAAGATTGCCCAATTACTCTTCCCAAGCCAAGAATACTCAAAAGCTACTCTAAAGCCCAACCAAGCATTTTGTCAAACACTTGGTGGGTAATAAAGGAAAGCATAATAAATGTGCAAGAATAATAAATCTACCAACTACCAATTGCAAGAAAAGTAAATCAACAACTCAAATCATCAATAAAAGAAACATCAACATTAAATTTCATCAAATGTAAACAAGATCCAACATGAATATTCATAAACTTAAAAGAGAGATAAAAGTAAAATTGACAAGATAACTAAGAAGAATAGAGTAGTAGAAACAAGAAATTGGAAAGGAAACAAGATGAAATCAAGAAATCATGCCTAGATCTAAGATGGATTAACCTAACCTAATTCTAGAGAGAAGAGGGAGCTTCTCTCTCTAGAAACTAACCTACAAGATGCTAATGCTACAAAAAATTGCTCCCCCTTTGCCCAAACTTGAATTCTGCATGAAATAGCATCAGAAATGAGTTGGGTTGGGGCCAAGGTGCTTCAGAAATCGCCCCCAGCGATTTCATCTTTAGTGGGCCACGAGCAACATCGGCGCGCACGTGTACATGGCACGTGCGCGCCCCTATACGCGAATCAACATGTGGTAAATTTTATATCATTTTGAAGCCCCGGATGTTAGCTTTCCAACGCAACTAGAACCGCCTCATTTGGACCTCTGTAGCTCAAGTTATGGTCGATTGAGTGTGAAGAGGTCAGGCTTGACAGCTTTACGATTCCTTCATTTCTTCATGAGTTCTCCCACTTTGCATGCTTTTCTCCTCACTTCTTCCATCCAATACTTGCCTTATGAACCTGAAATCACTCAACAAATACATCAAGGCATCGAATGGAATTAAAGTGAATTAAAATCACCAATTTTAGGGCCTAAAAAGCATGTTTTCACATTTAAGCACAAATCAAGGGAGAATTGCAAAACCATGCTATTTCATTGAATAAATATGGGAAAACGTGATAAAATCCTCCAAATTAAGCACAAGATAAACCACAAAATTGGGGTTTATCAAATATCCCCACACTTAAACCAAGCATGTCCTCAAGCTTAGTGGTGAGTATTCACGCCTGTCACGTGGGTGACTTGGGTTCGATCCCTGGCAATGACGCCCTTTTGATGAACGAACTTTTGTGTGTCTTAGAATTCACAAATGAATTCTCGTCTTGTTATTGGTTATGGAGCATGTCTTGGGGGTTTTTTTTATAAGAGACATGAAAAGTAAATGGAAATGAAGACAAACTAACAACTAAAGAGGTCTTGGCAATGGTTGGTAGTCAAGGATCTCTATCCTAATCACTAACCACAACATGAGAATTGGCAAGGACCAACCCCACTAAGTTAACCCCTAACTAATAGTAGAGGAAAGTCAAGTGAGCTATGTCAATCCAAGTCCATAAGTCCTAGTTCTCCACCAAATCAATTAGTGAGATCTAGCGTTAATGGCTCCCAATCGTCAATCACTTGGACATTAGTAACTCAAGAGTTCCTAAGTTACCTTCCCAAGCCAAGAGCACTAAAATCCTACTCTAAAATCCAACCAAGCATTTTATCAAACACTTAGAAGGTATAAAAGAAAAACATAGTAAAATTGCAAGGAATGTAAATCTACACTACTCAATTGCAAGGAATTAAACAACAACAAAACCAAATCAACAATAAAGGAACATGAATCATAAATTGCATTGAATTGAAAATAGAAGAACAAAAATACATCAACATAAAAGTAGAGAATTACATGAATTAAATGCAATACTAGAAAGAGGAAGGGTAGAAGAAGAAGAATTGCAAAAGGCAGAGTAAATCAAAGCATGAATTAAACCTAGATCTAAGATGGAAATATCCTAAGAACCCTAATTCTAGAGAGAAGATGGAGCTTCTCTCTCTAAAAACTAACCTACATGATGCTAAGTTATAAACAATTGCTCCCTCCTTTGCTTGGACTTCAATTCTGCATGAAATACACTCAGAAACAAGTTGGATTTGGGCCTAGGCAGCTCAGAAATCGCCCCCAGCATTTT
Organism: Arachis ipaensis; assembly: GCF_000816755.2. Taxonomy (NCBI): domain Eukaryota; kingdom Viridiplantae; phylum Streptophyta; class Magnoliopsida; order Fabales; family Fabaceae; genus Arachis; species Arachis ipaensis. The sequence goes on along the minus strand of NC_029785.2, from coordinate 42,203,464 downwards.
TCCTTTAAGTGGGCCATGTGAGGTATCGGCGCGTGCGCTCTATGTGCGCATGCGCGTCAATTGGCAAATTCTTCATATGCGCGGACGCGGCATGTACGCGTGCGCATCTCTAGGCGAGACCATTTTTGCGCGTGCGCGCCCATTGATGCATTCTCAATCTTTGTTTCTTCATGAATTCTCCACTTTGCATTCTTTTCTCCTCACTTCTTTCATCCAATACTTGCCTTATGAACCTGAAATCACTCAACAAACACGTCAAGGTATCGAATGGAATTAAACTGAATTAAAATCACCAATTTAGGGCCTAAAAAAACATGTTTTTACATTTAAGCACAATTCAAGGGACAATTACAAAACCATACTATTTTATTGAATAAATGTAGGAAAAGGTGGTAAAATCCCCTAAAATAAGCATAAGATAAACCACGAAATTTGGGTTTATCAGGGGTATTACACCTTTGCATGTATTCAATGTGCTTATAGTTTGAGTGTTGCACACCAAGTATTTGTTGAATTGCACCCATCACATTTTTAGTCAATTGTGACACTATGCTTTCAATTTGGTGCTCTTCTATCAGTACACTTGTCTTCTTCTTGTACATTGAGCTCATTGCATTCCATCTTTACCACTCATATATGCATACCCATGACTTGCTTCCTTAGGTCATATTGCAAGAATTGTATTTCCCCACTCTCGAACTCCACTTTATTCCTTTTGCATGACTTATTGTTTTGGGGTTAGATTGGGCGATCGATTTCTTGTGTGTTTTATCTTTCTTGCATGTGTCACTTGAGGTTGTTAGCGATGCTTGATTTCATTCTTCTCATGCCTTACTTGCATGCCTTTTTCACTCTTGCCTCCCATTCTAGTGCATTGTTCCGTTTCTCAATGGTTATATTGCTTGCATATTATAGCTGTCATGCTATCAAGATAGCTATTCTTTTGTGGCATTGTTTCTCACTAGCTTGTTATAATTTGAGTGTGGTTTCTTTGAGTTTAATGTCTTCTCTTTCCTCTCCTTTTTCAGATGGCCATCAAAAAGGACAAGAAAAAGGCATAGAAGAAGCTGCCTCCCAAAAGGGCATCTCAAAAAGCCACCGCCAAAGTGCACCACCCGCCCAAGGCCAAGCCTCTCCCCAATAAGGCGTGAAGCATCATTAAAATTGATGACCAAGAGAAGGACAACTTCGCGAGAGATTCCACTCGGTTTCCCAACCGCTATTGCGAACTCATGTTCCCCATCATGATTGCACGGAATTATCATTCTGAACCCCTTCTTAACCCTCCGGGTCATATAGTTCAGTTTGTCATACCTCGCATTGAGCGACGAGGATGGGGCTTTCTCATGAGGGAACCACAAGAAGCCAATCTCTCGTGGGTGGTAGAGTTCTACACTAATTACTTCTCACCTTCTCTTCAGACTATTTTCGTGCGCCGGAAGCAAGTTCCAGTTTCCAATAAAGCTATTCAAGAAGTACTCCGAGTCCCACCTGTACCGGTTGAGGTAGATGGTTACCAAAAGGCCCTCTACCAGCATGATGAGTTCAATTCCACTTTTGATTGGAACGCTATGCACCAGGTTATTGCCGAACCAGATACATTTTGGACCCGAGGGCACCTCAGGCCTCGACCGAAAGGCATTCTTGCGCGTTATCTGACTGTAGAGGCTCGAACTTGGACCCAAATCTTGTCTCATTACGTGTTTTCCAGCACTCACGAGACCTTGATCACTGCGGACCTAGCCCTGCTAGTTTGGTGTATACTCACAAAGCGGCCGGTTAACATTGCTCGCCTCATCCACCAAGCCATGGGTCGTGTTCATGCCAAGGGTAACCTACCTTTTCCAATCTTGGTGTCGGAGTTAGTTGCTACTGCTAGTGTTCCCCAGGAGAAAGAGGATCGGAAAGCGATGATTCTGGTAAAGGGCGACGTCGTCCAAACCGGAAAATATCTCAAGCCTCCGGTGGAACACAAAACCCTTGATATAGTTGTCCCCTCGGTTACCCCTACAACTTCTTCTACATCACAAGGATCTTCCCACCAACGGCTTGAAGACCTCCACAAGAAGATAGATAGATTTGAACGGCGGAACTAACGCCGGTATGCTTACATAAAAAAGCTTCTGAGTTGTGTGACTCCTTTTATAGAGGAACTGGAGATCTCCACATCCACCTCGTATTTAAGTGAAGAGAGCACTCGAGAACGGGATAGTGGAACTTCCAAACCCGACCACCCCTTGCACCTTGCTAGTAGCACAGAGGACCGTGCTAATTCTTAAGTGTGGAGAGGTCGTTCGACCGATCTCCGTGGGTAATTAATGAGCGGAAAATTTATACGTTTTTTGGCATTATTTTTAGGTAATTTTTAGTATGTTTTAGTTACTTTTTATTATATTTTTATTAGTTTTTATGCAAAAATCATATTTCTGGACTTTACTATGAGTTTGTGTGTTTTTCTGTAATTTCAAGTATTTTCTGGCTGAAATTGAGGGACCTGAGCAAAAGTCTGATTCAGAGGATGAGAAAGGACTGCAGATGCTGTTGGATTCTGACCCTCCTGCACTCAAAGTGGATTTTCTAGAGCTACAGAAACCCAATTGACGCGCTCTCAATTGCGTTGGAAAGTAGACATCTTGTGCTTTCCATCAACGTATAATAGTCCATACTTTGTGCGAGCTTTGATGGCCCAAACTGGTGTTTAAATGCCAGCCAGAGACCCTTTTCTGGCGTAAAACGCCGGAACTGGCACCAGAACTGGAGTTAAACGCCCAAACTGGCATCCAAGCTGGCGTTTAACTCTAGACAAGGTCTATGCATGTGTAAAGCTCAATGCTCAGCCCAAGCACACACCAAGTGGGCCCCGGAAGTGGATTTCTGCACTCTCTGCACTTAGTTACTCAATTTCTGTAATGCTTAGTAACTAGTTTAGTATAAATACTAGTCTTTCCTATTGTTTTAGGAGATCAATCTTTGGAATTTTATGTTACATTTGGGAGGCTGGCCACATGGCCATGCCTAGACCTTTTTCTCTTATGTATTTTCCAACGGTGGAGTTTCTACACCTCATAGATTAAGGTGCGGAGCTCTGTTGTTCTTCATGAATTAATGCGAGTACTATTGTTTCTCTTTCAATTCACGCCTACTTCTTCTCCAATATATACTCCCATACTTAATTCAGTTAAGTTAGAATGAAGGGGTGACTCGTGACAATCACCCACTATCTTCGTTACTCTCTTAGCCAAGATCCGCGTGCTTGACAATCACAAGCGGTCTACATGATGTTCAACGTAGTCATTGGACAACAGCTGGAGTATAGTCTCTTGGGTCTCTGATCCACGGACTTGACTTGCCTCTCCTGACAACAAAGCATCCGAATCTGTGAGATTAGAACCTTCGTGGTAGAGGCTAGAACTAATTGGCAGCATTCCTGAGATTCGGAAAGTCTAAACCTTGTTTGTGGTATTCCGAGTAGGATCTGGGACGGGATGACTATGACGAGCTTCAAACTCACGAATGTTGGGCGCAGTGACAGTGTGCAAAAGGATAGAGAAATCCTATTCCGACACAAGTGAGAACCGACAGATGATTAGCCGTGCGGTAGCTGTGCCTGGTATTTTTCATCCGAGACGAGAGATCTGACAGTTGATTAGCCGTACAGAAACCGTACTTGGACCATTTTCACTGAGAGGACGGATGGTAGCCATTGACAATGGTGATCCACCAACATACAGCTTGCCATGGAAGGGAGCACGCATGATTGGAAGAAGACAATAGGAAAGCAGAGGTTCAAAAGCAACAAGGCATCTCCAAACGCTTATCTAAAATTCCCACCAATGAATTACATAAGTATCTTTATTTTAATTTACGTTTTATTTACCTTTCAATTATCAAAACTCATAACCAATTGAATCTGCCTGACTAAGATTTACAGGATGACCATAGCTTGCTTCAAGCCGGCAATCTCTGTGGGATCGATCCTTACTCGCGTAAGATTTTATTACTTGGACGACCCAGTGCACTTGCTGGTTAGTTGTGCGGAGTTGCAAAGGTGTGATTGCAATTCCGTGCACCAAGTTTTTGGTGCCGTTGCCGGGGGTTGTTCGAGTTTGAACAACTGACGGTTCATCTTGTTGCTTAGATTGGGTAATTTTATTTTATGTTTAAGCTTTATATTTTTATTTTCGAAAAAAAAATTACAAAAAAATTAATAAAATCATAAAACCAAAAAAAATTTGTGTTTCTTGTTTCAGTCTAGTGTCAAATTTTAAGTTTGGTGTCAACTGCATGTTTTTAATTTTTCTTAGATTTTCGAAAATTCATGCATTGTGTTCTTCTTTGATCTTCAAGTTGTTCTTAATGATTTTCCTTGTTTGATCTTTAATTTTTCTTGTTTTGTGTCTTTTCTTGTTTTTCCTGTTCATTTTCGAATTGTTAGTGTCCCTAGTACAAAAGTTCTTAAGTTTGGTATCTTGCATGTCCTTCTTTTCTTAAAATTTTTCAAAAATATGTTCTTGATGTTCATCATGATCTTCAAAGTGTTCTTGGTGTTCATCTTGACATTCAAAGTGTTCTTGCATGCATTATTTGTTTTGATCTTAAATTTTTATGTTTTGTTTCATTTTGTTATTTTTCTCTCTCCTCATTAAAAATTCAAAAGTAAAAAAAAATATCTTTTCCTTATTCTTCTCATAATTTTCGAAATTTTGAGTTGATTTGGTCAAAAAATTTTAAATTTTAGTTGTTTCTTGTTAGTCAAGTCAACATTTCAATTTAAAAACTTTATCTTTTCAAATCTTTTTCAAAAATCAAATCTTTTTAATTTTTCTTCTTAATATTTTCGAATTTCTTAAATAAATTTTCAAAATCTTTTTCTTATTTTTATTTCATACTTTCAAAAACTTTACTAACAATTAATGTTTTGATTCAAAAATTTCAAGTTTGTTACTTTCTTGTTAAGAAAGGTTCAATCTTTAAATTCTAGAATCATATCTTTAATTTCAAGTTTGTTACTTTTTCTTTTTCCTCTTCTTAAAATTCGAATACTCTCTCTCTCATCTCTTTCTATTTATTTATTTAATTACTAACACTTCTCTTCTACTCATAATTCGAACCCCTCTCTCTCTTCTCTGTTCGAATTACTCATCTACTCTCTCTTCTCATTCTTCTATTCTTCTACTCTTATACTCACATAAAGGAATCTCTATACTGTGACATAGAGGATTCCTATTCTCTCTTTGTTCTCTTCTTTTTCATATGAGCAGGAACAAGGATAAGGACATTCTTGTTGAAGCTGATCCTGAACCTGAAAGGATTCTGAAGAGGAAGCTAAGAGAAGCTAAAGCACAATACTCCGGAGAGGACCTTACAGAAAATTTCGAAAAAGAAGCAGACATGGCAGCCGAACCCAACAACAATGGAGGAGATGCAAGGAAGGTGCTTGGTGACTTTACTGCACCAACTTCCGACTTCTATGGAAGAAGCATCTCAATTCCTGCAATTGGAGCAAACAACTTTGAGCTTAAGCCTCAATTAGTTTCTCTAATGTAGCAGAATTGCAAGTTTCATGGACTTCCATTGGAAGATCCTCATCAGTTCTTAGCTGAATTCTTGTAAATCTGTGACACTATTAAGACCAATGGGGTTAATTTTGAGGTTTACAGACTTCTGCTTTTTCCCTTTGCTGTAAGAGACAGAGCTAGGATATGGTTGGACTCACAACCTAAAGAAAGCCTGAACTCTTGGGAAAAGTTAGTCAATGCTTTCTTGGCCAAATTCTTTCCACCTCAAAAGATGAGCAAGCTTAGAGTGGAAGTCCAAACCTTCAGACAAAAGGAAGGTGAATCCCTCTATGAAGCTTGGGAAAGATACAAGTAATTGATCAGAAGGTGTCCTTCTGACATCCTTTCATAATGGAGCATCTTATGTATATTCTATGATGGTCTGTCTGAATTGTCCAAGATGTCATTGGACCACTCTGCTGGTGGATCTCTTCATCTGAAGAAAACACCTGCAAAAGCCCAGGAACTCATTAAAATGGTTGCAAATAACCAGTTCATTTACACTTCTGAAAGAAATCCTGTAAATAATATGATGACTTAGAAGAAAGAAGTTCTTGAGATTGATACTCTGAATGCCATATTGGCTCAGAATAAAATATTGACTCAGAAAGTCAATATGATTTCTCAGAATCTGACTGGAATGCAAGCTGCATCCGGCATTACTAAAGAAGCATCCTCTGAAGGAGAAGCTTATGACCCTGAAAATTCTGCAATGGAAGAGGTGAATTACATGGGAGAATCCTATGGAAACACCTATAATCCTTCATGGAGAAATCATCTAAACTTCTCATGGAAGGATCAATAGAAGCCTCAACAAGGCTTTAATAATAATAATGGTGGGAGAAATAGGTTTGGCAATAGCAAACCTTTTCCATCATCTTCTCAGCAACAGACAGAGAATTCTAAGCAGAGCCTCTCTGACTTAACAACCATAGTCTCTAATCTATCTAAGACCACTCTCAGTTTCATGACTGAAACAATATCCTCCATCAGAAATTTGGAGGCACAAGTGGGTCAACTGAGTAAAAGAGTTACTGAAACTCCTCTTAGTACTCTCCCAAGCAATACAAAAGAGAATCCCAAAAGAAAGTGCAAGGCCATAACTATATCCAAAGTGGCCGAACTTGGAGAGAGTAAAATGGTAGTAATTTCCAATGAGGAAGACCTTGTTGGACGTCCACTGACCACTAAGGAGTTCCCTAATGAGGAACCAAAAGAATCTGAGGCTCATACAGAGACCATAGAGATTCCACTGAACTTACTGTTGCCTCAGAAGAAACCGGATCCCGGAAGGTTCTTAATACCTTGTACCATAGGCACCATGACCTTTGAGAAGGCTCTGTGTGACCTGGGGTCAGGTATAAATCTCATGCCACTCTCTGTAATGGAGAAACTAGGGATCTTTGAGGTACAAGCTGCAAGAATCTCACTAGAGATGGCAGACAAATCAATGAAACAGGCTTATGGACTTGTAGAAGATGTCTTAGTGAAGGTTGAAGGCTTTTACATCCTTGCTGACTTCATAATCCTAGAGACTGGGAAGGATGAGGATGAATTTATCATCCTTGGAAGTAGTAAACCCGACCACCCCTTGCACCTCGCTAGTAGCACAGAGGACCGTGCTAATTCTTAAGTGTGGAGAGGTCGTTCGACCGATCTCCGTGGGTAATTAATGAGCGGATAATTTATACGCTTTTTGGCATTATTTTTAGGTAGTTTTTAGTATGTTTTAGTTACTTTTTATTATATTTTTATTAGTTTTTATGTAAAAATCATATTTCTGGATTTTACTATGAATTTGTGTATTTTTCTGTAATTTCAGGTATTTTCTGGCTGAAATTGAGGGACCCGAGCAAAAGTCTAATTCAGAGGCTGAGAAAGGACTGCAGATGTTGTTGGATTCTGACCCTTCTGCACTCGAAGTGGATTTTCTAGAGCTACAGAAGCCCAATTGGCGCGCTCTCCATTGCGTTGGAAAGTAGACATCTTGGGCTTTCCAGCAATGTATAATAGTCATACTTTGCGCGAGATTTGATGGCCCAAACTGGTGTTTAAACGCCAGCCAGAGACCCTTTTCTGGCGTAAAACGCCGGAACTGGCACCAGAACTGGAGTTAAACGCCCAAACTGGCATCCAAGTTGGCGTTTAACTCTAGACAAGGCCTATGAATGTGTAAAGCTCAATGCTCAGCCCAAGCACACACCAAGTGGGCCCCAGAAGTGGATTTCTGCACTCTCTGCACTTAGTTACTCAATTTCTGTAATCCTTAGTAACTAGTTTAGTATAAATACTAGTCTTTCCTATTGTTTTAGGAGATCAATCTTTGGAATTTTATGTTACATTTGGGAGGCTGGCCACATGGCCATGCCTAGACCTTTTTCTCTTATGTATTTTCCAACGGTGGAGTTTCTACACCTCAGAGATTAAGGTGCGGAGCTCTGCTGTTCTTCATGAATTAATGCAAGTACTATTATTTCTCTTTCAATTCACGCCTACTTCTTCTCCAAGATATACTCCTGTACTTAATTCAGTTAAGTTAGAATGAAAGGGTGACCCATGACAATCACCCACTATCTTCGTTACTCGCTTATCCAAGATCCGCGTGCCTAACAACCACAAGCGGTCTACATGATGTTCAACGTAGTCATTGGACGACAGCCGGAGTATAGTCTCTTGGTTCTCTGATCCACGAACTTGACTTGCCTCTCCTGACAACAGAGCATCCGAATCCGTGAGATTAGAACCTTTGTGGTAGAGGCTAGAACCAATTGGCAGCATTCCTGAGATCCGAAAAGTCTAAACCTTGTTTGTGGTATTCCGAGTAGGATCTGGGACGGGATGACTGTGACGAGCTTCAAACTCACGAATGTTGGGCGCAGTGACAGTATGCAAAAAGGATAGAGAAATCCTATTCCGACACAAGTGAGAACCGACAGATGATTAGCCGTACAGTATCTGTGCCTGGTATTTTTCATCTGAGACGAGAGATTCGACAGTTGATTAGCCGTACAGAAACCGTACTTGGACCATTTTCACTGAGAGGATGGATGGTAGCCATTGACAACGGTGATCTACCAACATACTGCTTGCCATGTAAAGGAGCACGCATGATTGGAAGAAGACAATAGAAAAGCAGTGGTTCAGAAGCAACAAGGCATCTCCAAACGCTTATCTGAAATTCCCACCAATGAATTACATAAGTATCTTTATTTTAGTTTACGTTTTATTTACCTTTCAATTATCAAAACTCATAACCAATTGAATCTGCTTGACTAAGATTTACAGGATGATCATAGCTTGCTTCAAGCCGGCAATCTCCGTAGGATTGACCCTTACTCGCGTAAGGTTTTATTACTTGGACGACCTAGTGCACTTGCTGGTTAGTTGTGCGGAGTTACAAACGTGTGATTGCAATCCCGTGCACCAGTAATAATCTCCTCTTTTCAACATCTATGGACTTTAGTTCTCTTTTGTTTTGCTAATTAGGACATCTTGCATGTTTAGTTAGTTCTTCTTGTTAGGACTACTTGGTTAGGGTGATGACCTCTTTTTCAAGAAAGTGTGTTTTTAGGGCACCCTACCAATTTGAAAATTTTTTTTTGTTGAACTTGCTTGAAGAATTTATTTTGGAACATGGTTTTTGAGCTAAGAACACAAGCATGTGAGATTACATCTTATAAGCACTTATTTTCATTCTTGTGTGCATTGTTCTCTTTCTATAATTGTAATCTTTGATTTGTTTGATTCTTTATGTCCATTATTCCATGTATATATACATTTATATGATTGAGGCCATCATTTTATTTAGCTCACTTACCCAAATGGCCTACCTTTCATCAACCATTGTTAGCCAATTTTGAGCCTATTTAAGCCCTTTTGTTCTTAATTTTAGTACATCACTACCCCTAAGTGAAAAATAATAAATGTCCCTTAATTTGGATCTTTGACTAGCTTAGGCTAGTGAGGGTGTGTATCATTTGGGTATGGGAAACTGGGGACATTGGTTGAGGTAAAAGTGTATTTTGTATTTTTGTTGAAAATCATGGGATTGGGTATGTGTTTGTTTATTAAATATGTAAAACCATATGCATTGATACGT
>NC_029785.2:42182481-42193801 GCF_000816755.2 Arachis ipaensis | reverse complement strand
ATATATATATATATATATATATATATAGAGAGAGAGAGAGAGAGAGAGAGAGAGAGAAAAAATGCAATAAAAAGGGGACAAAAATGTCCCAAAGTAAAGTAACAATAACAATGCATATCGAATGCGAATTAAAGAGAATGCATGAGCATGTGAAAAATTGGGAATCATGGGTAGCTAGGTATTGTATTAGAATTGTATTAGAATTGTATAGGTTGTCATATGTGTTTGGTGAGAGCTTAGGTTAATCAAAGATTCAAATTTCAAGCTCACTTGACCATATACATCCTTACCTTTACCCTAGCCCCATTACAACGTATGAATAAGTCCTCATGATGAATGTATGCATGCATTGAATAATTGTTGATTGTTAGATGAAAAACAAATCTTAGAAAGCATGAGTAGAAGAGAATTGAGTGAATCGACCCTATACACTTGAGCGACTAGAGCGGATACACTTCCGGTGAGGGTTCAATGCTCAACTCCTTGTTCCCGGCTTTCACAAGCGTTCGGCTCGCAAGTTATATGTACTTCATTTTGATGTTCAAATTAGTAGGATTCATGAACTACATGTCACCTTAGCCCTATATGCTCATATGCATTCTTGGAGGATGAATTTACCCTTGACCAAGTAGGTAGATACCTTTACGTTAGTTGCATGCATTCATTTAGGTACTTTGCACTTCATGAACCCTTTCCTCCCATGATCTTTGGTCTTTTTATTTTTAGCATGAGGACATGCTTGGTTTAAGTGTGGGGAGGTTTGATAAACTCCAATTTTGTGGTTTATATTGTGTAGAATTTGGGGGGGTTTTGTCAATATTTTCCACACTTATTCACATAAATTGCATGGTTTTGTGTTCTCTTCCTAATATTGCTTCGTGATAGAAAACATGCTTCTTTTGCCTTAAAATTGCCATATTTTGATCCTCTTTTATTACCATTCGATGCCGTCATATGTTTGTTGAGTGATTTCAGAGTTTATAGAGCAAGAATGGCCTAGAAGAGAGAAAGAAAGCATGCACAAGTGGAAGGAACATGAAGAATTGGATTTTGGGAAATCAGCTGTGACGCGCACGCGCACCTCACGCGCACGCGTGGGTGCAGGAAGCTGGATATGGCGCGTGAAGAATGGCGCATCCGTGCGGGTTGGCGAAATCTCCATCGACGCGCATGCGTGCTTGGCGCGTACGCGTGGATCGGGAAATTCAAGCGACGCGCACGCGTACATGACGCGTACGCGTGATGAGCAACACGTGACCTCATTAAAGAAATCGTGCCTGGCGATTTCTGAGGCTCAGCAAACCCAAATTCAAGCTGATTCTGCATGAAAAAGACCCAGGAACTCAAGGGGAAAAGGGGGATCATCCATTACACACTTAGACACAATTTTTGCTAGTTTTTTGTTCTTGTTCTTCTAGAGAGAGAAACTCTTACTCTCCTCTAGATCTAGTTTGCTTTTGATCTCCCATTGCTGAATTTCTGAATTGAATTTTGTTAATTGCTAGTTATGATTACTTAATTTGAATTCTCTAGTATAATTTTGCTTAGATCTTGTGTTGAGTTATGTTATCTTGTTATTTTCCAATTTTCCACTCATGTTATGGATATTGTAGATCTTGAATTCTATGAGTACATTGATGTTTTCTATGACTAGTAGTGTTAATTGAGTTGTTCTTTATGGATAATTGTTATTGGTCCTTATAATTTTCAATTTAATTGCAATTTGAGTATGTCTTTTGTTGATGTCTACCATGTGTTTGATGAAATATTTCCTTTGAATATGGAGTAGTTTTATTTACTGTTGGCCTAGGCTAAGGGAATTGGGTAAACTTGAGTCATTGGGTCTAATGAATTTGGTGATTTGAGAACCCTTAGTGGTCAATTTGATAACCATTGATACTAGCCTACTACTAAGTTAATTAGTAGCTAGGTTAGGGCTTATGGATTGATGTTGACCAAGCCATTTGATATACTTCAAGTATAGAAGTAAACTTAATGAGCTTGGTTCCTCACAATTGTCAAGATTTAGTTATTAGACAAGGATAGTGATCCCAAGTCCTTTGCCTAGCCAAGAGTTACTTTTATTATTCATATTTGAAACCCAAAAATCTCAATTGCTTAATCCTAGTTATAATTACTTGTTTAGTTTTATAGTAGAATCATATTGAATGTTCTCTTATTAGTTGGAATCGCTCACGCTTTGTTTTAGTTACTTGATTTAATTTCTTGCATTTTAAGATTTCTTGCTTGTTAGGTCTATTAGTTTAATTTCTTAATCATGAATTCTAACCCCGGAATTCTAATCAATGTTGATGCACATGTTTGCCCATTCCTTGTGAGACGACCCGAGGTTTGAATACTTTGGTTACTTTTGTTGGGGTTGAACTTTGTGACAACCAAAACCCTTAAAATTTGATTCGAGGATCATTTGTCGGTTGAGGGCTATACTTGCAACGCGAATATTTTGTGAAATTCTTTACCGACGATAGTCTTTGTTTATCGAATTTTTGGCGTCGTTGCCGGGAAATGTTTGTAACGTATGCCTTGATATTGGTTATGTGAATAGTGTCGATAGTTTACTCGCTTTCAATACTTGGTTGTAGTTTAGATTTCTTTTATGCATGTGCTATGACTTCCAAGTTTGATGACTCGGTCTCAACCGAACTCTAGTTTAGCCGAGCTTGACCTTGAGATTGAAAGAACTTTGTTACACACTCGGCAAGCTAGACGGCGGTTGGACTATACGGCTAGTACTTCGACCCCTCTTGAGGAGCACACCGAACTACTAGACGGTACCGAGAGTGACTTGGAGTCTGCTACTTCCTATTCTTCTGTTGGCATCACTAATACATCTTTGCATCCCACAGGTGAACAATATATGGTGGAGCCACGCCGAATTACCTTGCATGAGCAAGGAGCTCCGGATATCATACTCCAACCTTTGCAAGCAAGGTATCCTAATCTCGAACCAAACTTTGAATTGAAGAATAGCTTGATAAATCTACTCCCCAAGTATCATGAGCTTTCGGGTCAAGACCCCATCCGACATCTAAGCGATTTTCAAGTTGCTTGTTCCACGGCTCAAAGACATGGAGCCGATGAGGTGGCTATTATGGTTTTTGCCTTTCTCTTCTCCCTTGAAGGGCAAGCGAAAACGTGGTTTTATTCGCAACCGGATGAGATTGTGACCATTTGAGATTTCTTGAGAAGAGAGTTTCTAGACAAGTTCTTCCCGCCGGAGAAGACTGACTATATCCGAAAGGAAATCTCGGGTATAATGCAAAAGGACCAAGAAAGCTTGTATGAGTATTGGACTAGGTTCAAGAGGCGATTGGAATCTTGTCCACACCATGGATTGGACACTCATTTGCTTATCAGTTACTTTACCGGAGGTCTTTGTGCGGAAGATAGAAGATTGCTCACTGCCGCTAGTGGTGGTTCCCTTTCCAAAAATAAGACGGCGGGAGAAGCTTGGAGCTTGATAAATGATGTTGCCGAGGCTACACAACATGTAAGAGTAAGGAGCAACCCTCTCAAGGGTGTGGCGGAAGCATCCCCTTCCGAAACAAGCTTAACCAAGGTGCTTGGGGATATGACCAATATCGTTATGGAGATTCAAAAAGAACAAAAGGCATTCTACTCAATCCAAGCCATCCAAGCCCCACCCCAAGTTGCTCAACTTGAAGGTCCTCCTAGAATTTGTGGTTTATGCTCTAGCACCACACATTACACCGATCAATGCCACCAAATTCAAGATGAGTATGCCCTTGCCGTAGCCAATGTGAATTATAACAACTGTCCACCCTACCCCCCTCAAGGCCAAAACAACTACTCTCATAGCAATAATCAAAATCAAAGGTGGAGGGATAATGCATAAGGGAGCAATCAAAACCAAAGATGGAACAACTCTTCTTCTCACTTCAACAACAACAACTACCAAGCCAACCAAAATCACCACAAGAGTTCTTTTCCTTTATTTTATTAGTTCTTATCATTTACTTTCTTGTTGGTTACTTTTCTTGTCAAACTATAAAATCAAACCCCCCTTGCATTTTCATAGCCAATAATTGACCACTTCATTGTAATTCCTTGTGAGACGACCCGAGGTTTAAATACTTCGGTTAATTTTCATTGGGGTTTGTACATGTGACAACCAAAATTTTTGATGTGAGAATTGTTTGTTGGTTTGGAGCTATGCTTACACCGAAGTTCTTATTTCTATAAGAGAAATTCTAGACCGACACTCAATCTTTCATTATCACTGATGTATGTTATCAAGTGTGAACAAATGACGAATTGTCTCTTTATCCGGAGCTTAAATCCCTTTACAAGCTTCTAATTTAATATCTCCTTCTATACATAAGTATTTATATCTCAGCCTTGTGTCGTAGCACCAAACCCTCATTGAATTATGACTTAGGCATAAGGCTTTGATGGGTAGAGTGTTACACCTAGAATTATTTTTGAATATTATTCTAAACTAAATCAGTATTGTGCTAAACCTCTTTTCTTAATTGGTTAACCAAAGAATTGACGATTGATTAAAGATAAATTGAATTGCCAAGGAATTGGAATTCAATTATTTATGATTTGTCGTGAAAAGGTCTTTTCATGCATAAAAAAATAAATATAAAGTTTAATCTTCCTAGAAAATAAACATCTCTGAAACCCCTAGTGGAACCGGTGACATCTGAAGAGGTTAAAAGAGCTGTGATGACCATGAGTTCGTTTAAAGCCCCAGGGCCAGATGGATTTCAAGCAATTTTCTACAAAGAGTTCTGGGACTTTCTTAGCAACGATGTGTGTGGACTGGTCAAGCGAGCCTTTGAGGGTGAGTCACTGAATGCGGCTATTTTCGATACTCTCATTGTTCTAATTCCTAAAGTGGAAGTTCCCTCTTCCTTACGGGAGTTTCGGCCTATTAGCTTATGTAATGTAATTTATAAAATTGTCACAAAGGTTCTAGTTAACAGGTTCAGACCTTTCCTGTCGGAGATCATTGGTCCTTTGCAAGGAGGGTTCATTCCAGGAAGAGGAACCACAGAGAATATTATCATTGCTCAGGAGATTATGCACTTCATGAGGAACACCAAGTCTCAAAAAGGGACCATGGCATTCAAGATTGATTTGGAAAAAGCTTATGACAGGGTAGACTGGCATTTTTTGGAAGCTACTTTGGTCCGGTTTGGGTTTCCAAAGGCTACCATTAATCTTATATTGAATTGTGTGACTTCCTCTTTGTTGGCAGTTTTGTGGAATGGGAACAGGCTCCAAAATTTCAATCCGAAGAGAGGGTTGAGGCAAGGAGATCCTATGTCTCCTTATCTATTTGTACTCTGTATGGAAATGCTTGCCTGCTTTATCTCTCATAGAGTTTCCCAAGGTTTGTGGAACCCAGTTGCGGTTTCTAGGAATGGACCACGACTCTCTCATTTGATGTTTGCAGATGATCTTTTGCTTTTCTGTAAGGCATCAAAAGCTCAAGTAATAGAGGTCATGCATTGTTTGGACTTGTTTTCTAAAGCGTCAGGTTTAAAGGTAAATCTTCATAAGTCAAAGGCCCAGTGTTCCAAGAGGGTGTCGGAGAGGAGAAAAGGGGTTCTCTCAGGGGTCTCTAACATCCGGTTCTGCAATGATTTGGGTAAATACCTGGGAATTAACATCGGTCATGTCAGAGCTTCCAGGAAGACGGCTCAGGAGATTATTGAAAAAATTTTGAGGAAGCTCTCCAGTTGGAAAGGACGCCTACTGAATAAGGCAGGGAGGCTTTGTCTTGTTAAATCGGTTATGGCCTCTATCCCAGTTTATGAAATGCAAATTTCTCTTCTCCCGAAGTATGCATGTAATAAAATTGATTCCTTGATGAGACAATTCTTGTGGAAAGGCCAAGCCACTGGAAAAGGGCTGCCTCTGGTCAGGTGGGAGGTCGCCATAACTCCTAAAAAGGCAGGAGGATTGGGTATTAGGGATACTTCCTGTGCTAACATGGTGCTTATGGGAAAGTTGGTATGGGATTGTCTAAATAATAGTGAGAAGTTATGGGTGCAGGTTCTGAAGCATAAATATCTCAGGAATCAATCTGGTATGAACGAAAACAGTAGAAATTCTTCATCGGCTACCTGGAAGAACATTGTTAGTGCCTATGAGCATCTCAAGGAAGGGCTTCATTGGAATATTGGAGATGTCCACAAATCAGTTTGGTATGATGAGTGGACTCCTTTTGGTAAGCTTTGCAACCTTGTTCCTTATGTACATATTTCTGAATCAGATTTCATGGTGGCTGACTTGTGAAAAAGGGGTGTCTTGGGAGGTTGATAGTCTTACCACGTCTATTCCGCACGAGATTAAGCAGTTTATTTGTGGTCTGAGATATCCTAGTTTGACTGAGTTGGAGCCACAGTGGAAGTGGTGGCCTGCAGCAACAAAAAAAGTTGGGAACCACCGGTAGGCAATGGTTTTAAAGTTAATTGTGATGCAAGCTTGTATATGGATTCAAATTTAGCGGGATTTGGGTGTATTATTAGAGATTCTAAGGGAGATTGGATCTCGGGCTGCTCTGGAAGCATTCCCCCTTAGTCTATAATCAGATGTGAATTATTTGCTGCTTGGAGGGGGCTGGTTTTAGCTTGGGATTACAGTTTGCAGGATATTATATGTGAAACGGATTGCCTTGACATTCTGCCCATCATGCATGAGCTTACAAGTGGGTATTCATTTGAAATAACAGATTTGGTTCACAAGATTCAGGAGCTTTTATCTCGTCCTTGGCTTGTTCACGTTGAATGGGTGCCCCAAGAAGCAAATAGAGCTGCGGATTGGATGGCTAAATATGGTGCCAAGAGTAACTCTAATCATATTATTTGGTCTGAGCCTGGTGTTGATCTCCAACGAATCATCCGCTCGGATTTAGGATAGTTTTTGCTTTGTTTCTTTCCTTGTTTAGACACCAAAAAAAATCTATAAAATGTTAGTTCTTCAAACTCAACAGGAGACTTTGAACCACACATTCTTCTTATATTACAAATTTTAGATTTTGGGTAATTCTCTGAAAATTAGAGATACTATCAATAGAGAAATTAGGATATTCATATTAAGGACTAATTTGGGGGCATAATCAGATTTTTTTACATATCAATTGATTTTAAAAAATAAAAAATTTAGGTAATAGAAGACTTAACAGAGTTTGTCATCTCAGCATTCCAATGTATTAGATTATTAGGTTTAGGTATTTTTGTCAAATTTTAAAATTTTTCGAGAATTATTTTGTTAGCGTCATAATTTTTTAAATAGGCAATAACTGAAAATAACTAGGACTATAGGCGGCCAAAGGTTAATCAAAACTCATAATTAGGAAATCCTCACACAAAGTCACAAATAACCACACACCCCCTTTTGTGGCCTTATATTACTTACAGGCATATGCATTCATTGAAGGCCAAACTCTCTTCAGCACAAAAAATTTCTTCTACAACCATCCCCTCATTCAATTTCCCCCCCCCCTTAAGCTAGGGTTTTTCACTTTTCACCTTCTATACGACAGCGTTTCGAGTTTCAACCAACTGTTGTCGTTCTTCTTCTTCACTGGCGAAACAAAGAAGAGAAAACGTGTGTGAATGGCTACAGCGCCGTTGAAGTCTCAGCCTCTGCACAACTTCACTTTACCGTTTCTGAAATGGGGAGGTACCAGCACTGCCAAGAGCCACCACGCCACCACCTCCAACAACCACCACCGCTTCCGCCGCCCTGTCTCCGATCACGAGCATGACTCTGACTCCGATAACCGCCTACCACGTGTCGGATCGCGACCACAGAGGACTAACCGCTATGCTGTTTCCCCTTCCAATCACCACAGCAACAGCCACAACCAAAACCAAAACAAAAACCACACTCCTCCACTTCATACCAACATCAGCAACACCAATAACGAGCATGAGGCCGAAGACGAGGAGGAGAAGAAGCATGAAACCGAGGTAGCTGAAGCGGCCGGGGCGGAGGAGGCGGTGCAGAAGCCGTGGAACCTGAGGCCGAGGAAGCAGACGGCGCCGGCGGTTACGGGTGGAACGTCGAGGAGCGGGAATGGCGAAGGAGTGGAAGCGGCGAACGCGGAGGGAGGGAAGTCAATGAGGCTGAGAGGGATGATGGCAGCGATGGCGGGGCCGGCAGCGGCGAGGGAGGGACAGTGCTCGTCGGAGAAGAGGAAGTTCTGGATCGCGCTTTCGAGGGAAGAAATCGAGGAGGACATCTTCATAATGACTGGGTCCAGGCCCGCGAGAAGGCCCAGGAAGAGGCCCAAGAACGTTCAGAAACAAATGGATGTACGGACACTATTCGATACCAAATACAATACTACCAATGCATCCTTCTCGTTTTATTTAGATAGGTGAAGTAACTGTTCCGTTTTATTGCTACTAAATTTAATCTATTTTTTTAATTTTTTGTTAAATTTCAGTGTGTTTTCCCTGGGTTATGGCTGGTAGGGGTTACTGCCGAAGCGTACAGGGTGGCGGATGCTCCGGCAAAGGTTCTGTCTTTTTCTTATTCTTTTTATTATTATTATCATTATTATTTATTATTATTATTATTATTTGGATGCATTTTGTGGTTGCGACCCGCAAAGCATGCTGTGTGGAGGGTTTGAAATATGATTGTGAATTTTTGTGATTTTGCAAGGACGAGAAAATTGATTAGTTATTTGGTGGTTGGTCATTTCTTTCTTGATTGCAGAGGTAACAAAGAAGCTGCGGGGGAGTGGTTTGCAGCTTCTTGCGAAAGCTGTTTTGGTTTTGGGGGAGGCATGGTAAATTGGTACCAGGAATGGAGGTATAAATGCGCAGAATTTGTGTAAAGACAGAAGGAAATTACATGTCTAAGTTGGGAAAAGAAGACCCAGCAGTTATATGATAACATATATGCTAGGTTCTTTTTGTCCTTCTTCCTTTTTGTAGCTGTTTTGTGTGTTACTTCCTAGCACTAGCTTTGGGTATGCAGGGTGGCAAGTTTAGTTTAGATGATTACCAAAGTAGTTTAAGTTTACTTATTCCTTGCAGTCTTCTCTGTAAGTAAAGTAATATCCATATCCATATCTATAACTATTTCTCTCTATATATATGATATAATAGGTTAATTATGAATTAATTAGTAAATAAAAAATCTAAAGTCAGTGATGATTTCAGAGGTTTCTTGTTTGAATTATAGTTCTGATGATGTGTACAACCGGTTTCAACGTTTTGACAGGCTTCCCCTACATTGTTTTCTTTTTTGTTTTTTCGAGGGGTGGGTGGGCTACTAGTGAGTGTTATGATGTTATAGTTAAATTTTGCGAACCAACAGGTCAGACACTGAGATGCATATGTCTCCTTCTGGCTTGGGAAGAGATCTTTTATTTTAACATTCATGATGATGAGGTTGAAACTTGAAAGTTTTACAGCAAAATATTACTGCCTGCTTTCTTTCCCTTAGATGATGAGTTTTATACTTTTATGATGTTAGTTTCATTAGATGTATTATCTGTGTCATCCTACCTCATACACTGAGCCAAAAGTATTTTCCGCTCTTGGATAGTGTGGGATCCACATAAGATGGGTCCACATCTTATTCAATGGTGAGAAAATGAAAATGAAAATGTGTATTATGCTATTAGCATTTAGCAGTTAGGGGTGCACAGCAGCAGATGGGGCAGAGTTTGGGCCGGGTGAAGTGAGTTTAGTTTTGATTTTAATTTGGTCCTAAATAATGAAATGATTGGATCTATTTTTAATGATTGGATGTATTTTTTAAATTTTTATTTGGTCTTAGATTCCGACATCACCAAAATTTGAATTTTATATTTTTGAACTTTTAAATTTTTGAAAATAATTATTTCATAACACTTCATGTAATAATAATTTAGAGTTTAATAATAATTTAAAATCTCATAATAATAATTAGTCAATTGCACGTCAAAATATATATTCAAAGTCTCATGAAAATAAAATGCATTTTTTTATACAGGTTCAATGGGTCGGATCTGAGTGGTCCAAATCGTTTAATAAATTAGCAGGATTATTTATTGAAACTTTGGGTCTTATCGAATCATAGAAACATTTATTGAAACTTCGGGTCTTATCGGATCATAATAAAATTGGACAAAATTAGTCTCAAAGTAGATGAATTCGAACTGAATTTTTGAATGGAACCGGATCATAAATACTCCTATTAGCAATATATTGGCGGAATAATTATATAGAAGATGCAATATAGGATATTTATGTTACAGTAGCTACAGTAATTATGGTACTTTAAAAAATTGTTAAAATTTAAATAATATTTTTTAATTATTTAACATTTTTAATTATTACTAAAAAAAGTATTACCAAAATATAAAAAATATAATTTTAATGTTTAACAACACTTGTATAACTATCATAATTATCGTAAACATAGATATACTCTCCTTGTATACAATGGTTTTTTAAATATTACTAAAAAAAGTATTACTGAATTATAAAAAAATATAATTTTAGTGTTTAAAAACACTTGTATATTCACCGTAAATATAGACATACTCTCCCTATATAAAAAACTTCGTTATATTTCACACCCTTTAATATTTGTTTAGCTTTGATAATCCTAAGCATAACCTCGCTAGCTTTGCATGAGGAAAAGGCTAATCCTTTGACACCAATTAGAAAGCAACTTTTAAAGGCATTTCAAATTTCAAAATCCCCGTCACTGATTATAACCAAACTAACAAACAATCAAACATGGCGTCCAAATTTACAAGCTTTAAAATTAGTTGTGAATAGTCATTTCGGTTTTCCTTTCAACCCCAAAAGAACCTTTATCTGCACATTTCTTTTTCAGCGGCATGGTTGGGTGATATGGCAATCCTTTCCCTTTATGCTTTAGGCAGAGTTGAAATTTGAGCTAGTAAATTTGCCGTGAGTGTAATACTGTATGTGCTGAAGCTTTGCAGGCTTGAAGCCAATAGTTTCCTTTTACGTGGTGGAACTGGAAGGGCTTTGAGTCTTTGACCTCGCTTGTTATTTTATTAGTCTTTGGAGACCAAGGAGAGTTTGAATGCTTGCTTCTAGTCGTCATTTTCTTTGACCAAAGAAACATGCTCTCCTGATTAGGCAAACATTGTTGAACAACGAGGCTACGGTCAATGATCCCAAACACTCTTTGCCCAATCAGTTCTGGTACTATTTATTATTCAGGAGGGGAAATCGTTGTTCATAGTGCTTGATTTTTCAATTACAATATTTCGATAAATTCTTTTTAAGTGAAGAGATTGGTGAAACATAAAAAAAAATATTTTAATTATTTTTGATTAAAAAAG
>NC_029785.2:42168333-42182293 GCF_000816755.2 Arachis ipaensis | reverse complement strand
TTGTGATTGTGAAGTTTTTATAATCATATAAATAAAAATATCTAATTATTTTTATCTTCTAATAAAACATTATTCACATTTGTATCCTAATTCCTCTAGTAGTAAATCGAAGTGTTCTTTTTCTTTTTGTTTAACATAAAGCAAGTTATAGTGGAGTGCAAAATTTAAAATTTTTTAAAAAACATGTAAATTACACTGCCAAACAGAAATTTCACAAATAAAGCATAAATCAATACTAGCCAATGTGATTTATTGAATATTAGAAAAAATTATGTCATTATATATTTACGTATATTCATATATATATTTTACAACATTTTTTAACAAAATAATACTTCTGAAGAAGAGAATCCAGTTATTTATTATAAAAGTGACTTTTTTCATCACTGATCAAAGTCTTTCGGACACCAAATTTGTTGAAAATATACCTCTAAAGAAAACTCATCACAACTCAGACATCATTGGTGGTTAAAGCCACAACCTCCATCCACTTGGACACATAACATACAGCCACCAAAATATAATTTTTAGAGTATAAAGGAGGAAATGGTCCCATGAAATTAATCCTCCACACGTCAAATAACGTTATTTCCAGAATAGCTTGCTGCGATATCTCATTGTGTTTGGGTAAATTTTCGGCTTTCTGATACTTATCACAGTTCTTCACAAACTTGATGCATGCGCATCTTTAGTAGTTTTTAGTTGTTATTTCTTTAAATAGTACTTTACTATCCTTACATTTTACTTTTTAGTCGATTATATTCTTGCAAGTTCAAGTTCTTACAATTTAAGTTTTCAATACTTTAGTTTTCCATTCTTTACTTTTAAGTCATTTACTTATTACTTAAGTCATTTACATTTTATGTTTCTCTTATCAATTGTTAATTGTTCTAAATCAAACTAAGAATTGCCTAACTAGAATACTCAATTAACCATTACTTGCTTAATTTCTTAATCCTCGTGGGATCGACACTCACTCACCGTGAGTTTATTATTTGGTACGACCCGATGCACTTGTCGGTAGTTATACGAGATTGTAAAATCTTTTATCAAGATTTTGGCACCGTTACCAGGGATTAACGGTGATTAACAAACAACCGGTTGATTGATTATCTAGATTAGGATTCTTTTCTCTTTTTGTTTTAGTCATTTATTTTCTTTTAATTGTTCTTTTCTTTTTGCTCTTTAACTGTTTGTGTTATTACCTAACTTGAAATTTCTTTCACTTTGATGGAAGAAATTTCAAACTCTCTTTTCTTTTGTTGTTTTCTTTGTGTACATACGAAAAAATCAAGAAGAGGAACCTCTCCTCTTTGATTCCGAAATTGAAAGAACTCTCTGGAGGATAAGAAAAGAGACAAGAAACAAAAGAATGGTAGAAGAAGGTGAGGGAATCTCAGACACAATTATGGCAGAATCTCACAACAATAATGAACCCAATGGTGTCGCACATGATAGAAGGACATTAGGATCATATACTACTCCTAATCTTGAAAATTGTGGGAGTAGTATTTTGACCCCAAATATCAATGCAAACAATTTTGAACTCAAGTCTCAATTGATCACTCTTCTTTAACAAAATTACCAATTTGGAAGAATCCCCCAAGAGGATCCAAATCAACACATTTCAAGTTTCATCCAAATTTGTGATACGGTAAAAATAAATGGAGTGCCACCGGAAGCCTATAGATTGCTCTTGTTCCCATTCTCTCTTAGAGATAGAGTAGTTCAATGGTTGGAGACACATCCTAAGAAAAGCATTGCTACATGAGAAGACTTAGTTAGCAAGTTTTTAACTAAGTTCTTTCCTCCTTAAAGATTAATAAAGTTGAGGGCGGAGGTGCAAATCTTTAGACAATTTGAGGGAAAGTCATTATATGAAGCATAAAAAAGATACAAAGGGATATTGAGGAGATGTCCACCAAATATGTTTGCAGATTGGGTCCAATACCAAATTTTCTATGATGGAATCACTCAAACCTCAAGAAATTTATTGGATATTCATCAGGGGATCATTACACATGAAGACTCCTAGTGAAGCTATGAAACACATTAACATTATTGTAAATAATCAATACCTCTACTCTTTAGAGAGAAATTTAAACACAAAAAGTGGAGTGATAGAACTAGGAACTCTTGATGCTCTTGTGGCCCAAAATAAAATCATGTCTCAACAACTCTCCACACTCACTAAAAAATAGGAGGAATGCAAGTCTCTTCCATCAACACACAAAGCTCATTATATGACATGAATGGAGTAAATTAACTTGGTAGAAATTTTGACTCATTCAACACTAATCAACCACAAGTGGAGCAAGTCAATTTTATGAAAAATTCCTCTGGGACATCCATACTCCAAAAAATATAATTCTAGTTGGAGGAACCATCCCAATTTTGAGTGAGAAAACTAACAAAGCCAAGACCAAAGAAGCCACAATTTCAATCATGCAAAAACTTTTAACTCTCAACCAAACATTCAAAATCACTTCCGAACCCCATAAAACACCCCCTTTCAATTCTTCAAACAATTATCACCAACACAACCTACACAACCTTCTTAAGAGTCCCAAAAACTCTTTAATCTTGAACTTGTCCTAGAGAAATTCATGGAGAAAACAAGGTCTAATTTTCAAAATCAAAGTGCTTCACTCAAGAAATTGAAAATACAAATTGGCCAAATTACTCAACAACTAGAAAAGTCCACTAACACTTTTTCAAGTGACACTGAGGTCAATCCAAGAGAGAAATATAAGGCAATCATGTTGAGAAGTGAGAAAGTTATAGAGAAAGAAGCCACCAATCATGAAGTGCATAATAAAAAAATTTCAAAGGAGGAATTGGAGGAGCAAAAGTAAGAAAAAGAAGTCTCCACACAAAGTAACACTCCAATGAAGAAAGAAGCAGTGGAGGTATACAAACCAAAAATTCTATTTCCACAAAGATTCAAGGAAGAAACTAAAGAGAAGTAAGACTCCAAATTTTTAAAGGTATTTAAAACACTCTACATCAACATTCCTTTCATAGAAGTACTTGAACAAATGGCAATATATGCTAAGTTTATGAAGGAATTATTATCAAAGAAAATATCCTTGAAGGGAGGACAAACTGCGGTCATGATTAAAGAGTGTAGTGCCATCATCAAAAAAGACTTGCCAAGGAAGAATAAGGATCCAGGGAGTCTTCAAATCCCCTGCACCATAAGCAACACAATATTTGAAAGAGCATTATGTGATCTTGGTATAAGCATTAATCTAATACCTCTCTCTATGATGAAGAAGCTCCAAATCCATGAATTAAAACCAACAAAAATTGCTCTTCAATTGGCTGACAGATCCATGAAACAAGCACATGAGGATTTGGAAAATATTTTAGTAAAAGAGAAAAAATTCTTCCTCCCGCTGATTTTGTCATCCTTGATATGGAGGAAGACTACAACACCCCCTATTATTTTGGGGATGTCCTTTTTTGCTACTGGTAGACTTTGATTGATGTTGAAAAAGGAGAATTGATTATAAGAGTGCATGATGAACACTTGGTGTTCTATGTTTTAAAACCATGCATGAGGAGAATTGTATGAAGATTGACTCTAGGGATCCAAACTTAAAGAAGGCACCCAATGAGTCATTTCAAAAGCCACCACTCCCAAGCTTGAAAGAGAATAAAGAAGTAGAAGTGAAACAACAAGCTGAAGGGATCATTGGAGCTAAAGATGATGCAATTAGAGAGCAATTACAACAAGTACAACAAATAATTAGATCAAAATTATCAGATAAGCAAACTAAAATACTTAAACACACCCAGACAAAGCAAACAATTGTAGTATGATGTATCTCTGTCCTATTGCCTATGAGCTCACGTGTCGGTTACTTTGCTAGAACCTGATACATCCGGTAGCTAACCCGGATATCGCCCTCTAGAAAACCGGCAGGCGGTACATCACCACGATCCCTACCTAGTGAGCGGTACACCACCATGATCCTCGCAAGATTTTTAATTGAAAAACACACACCCATAAGCGGTAAATAACTACGATCCCCACCATCTATGAGCGGTACACCACCACGATCCCCACAGACATTGCGACGCTGGACAAGCAGTACACCAGCACGATCCTTGCCAGGTCAAAACTCTCATTCAAAACCACAATCTTTTAAAATCTTGACCCAGGACAAGTGGACAACGCCACTACATCTTACCCAGTGTCTCAACTTTTACCCGAAGCAAGTGGACAACGCCATTGCATCTTACTCGGTGTCTCAAATACTAACCCTGAGCAAGTGGGACAAACGACAACCCTTGCATACTGCCCAGGTGTTACAAATATCAAAATCTCTCTTTAAAAATAATTTCAATCCATTTCTTAATAACTCAAAATTAAATCATATAACTCTTAAATCCAAATCTTTTTAAATAACCGCTTCAAACGAAGCCTCCAATTTTTATAAAAATTTTGGCAGCATCACCTCTAAAACTCGGACTCTGCTACCCTTCTCGGGTCCTATCCAAACATTTCTCAAACCCTTTTCAACCATTTTCAAATAGAAAATAATTTTTTAATAATCAAATCGTTTTCAAATATCAAATCCTTTTCAAATTTGTTTTAAACTAAACTCCGATATCAAATTAGGTTCAATATCAAACCATTCTCAATTTCTACTATTCTCAATATCAATTCATTTTTTTTAATATCAATTCAACTCTAAAACCAAGAAAACCATTTTTCATAATACTCAATCCAATCAACTTTACAAATTCATTTATATCAACAATCACAAATCACTTCAAGCAATCAATAATTTAATTCAGTAAATGACCACATTCATAAGACTCAATCATAGAAATATGTTTTTCATATCAATATCTATTTATAACAATTTCGTAATATAAAATAAATTTTTAGAAAAGTTCATACCTTAAATAATCGAACCTATAAAACCAAACGCATCTAAAAACCTTATTTCTCTTGCCCAGCAACAGCAGCAGCCATAACCATAGCTCCATGCCACTTTCGCAAAAACAACGGCAACTCCAAACGCGACATGTAAGGACCAAAACTCAACCTGTATGTAACACCCTACCACACAAAGCTTTACGCTTAAGTCGTAAAACAAAGGTGATATGGTATTACGACCTCTAAAATAAAATAAGTACATATAATAGCAGAAGAGTTATAATATGCTAGGAGCCTTGAAGGATAGGGAAAATAAAAATCGCGAGATAAAAGCGCAACGCTCAAGGAACGAGTTAACTTGCATGCTAAGAAAATTTAAACCTAACTTAACTTAACCTTAAAATATAAGTCCCATACTACCATTCCTCCATACCTCCAATTCCATCATGCATTTTCACAGACAAATAAACAGATAAAGGCAAACACAAGAAAGTTACAACTACTGCAGGTAATAAATACACATTTAGCATGGCAAATACAGATAGGCACACCCAATTAAAGCACAAGCAAGTAATTCAAGTAATCTCTTTGATATACATTCGAGCCAATTCCTCCATTGTGCAACTTATTCGGATAGGAAGAAAGTGAGCTGATTTTGTCAGTTGATCCACAACCACCCAAATAGCGTCACAACCAGATCGGGTTCTAGGCAAACCTATCACAAAATTTTGGATCCTAAAACATCAGAAATCAAAGAAATTCAATATTCCCACTTAAAATTCGAAAATTGGGGGAAGATGAAGCTGAGGGTGATTAAAAAAGTTACCTATGAAATTGTTCCGGTAGAAATGTAGAGCTCGACGCGGTGAACGCGTGGCCGCAAACGGTGCGACGATCGGAGCTCGAACGGAGGAGTTACGAGAAATTGAATTTCACGTAAACGAATTTCTCTTCTTCTCTTCCCTGGGAGGCTTGCTGCGTCGCTGAGGGAAATGAAGAGAAAATGAGCCCGTGGCTCTTTAATGGGCTGGTCCGGTTGAACCGACAGCCCGGTTCGGGTCCGGTTCAACCGGTTCGGTCCTTTCGGTCCATTCTTGGACCGTTTTCTTCAAAATTAGTGTCAAAATTCTCGTTTCGATGAGCTCTACCCTATTTTGATATAATATTCACATTTCTAATCCTCCTTATTAAAAAATAATTTATTAACTAATTATCTACTAATTTAACCGGGGTTTACACTGTACTTAGAGAAGAACCAAGGAATGGAGCAGCCGCATCTTTGGTGATGATTTCCGACAAGCAGAACGGTGGCAGAGAGCTTCAGTGGCAATGCAGCAGCTTTTTGTCACACATAGCAACGCCATCATCACCTGCACTCTTCTGGTCAGTCTCAAATAGCAACGGCAACAGCTCCTGACGGCTCCAGTGGCTGCAACCACCTTCCTCTCTTCTCCATCGCGTCCTCTCTCTATCTCGTCTGACTCTTCTCGTGGCAACTTGATGCGTGAGCATCTTATACCCTTTTTCTTAGCATTTTCTAGTTATATTTAGTTAGATTTTATTTAGTTTTACTTAATTTTAGTGCAAAAATCTTCTTTGGATGCCACTTTGAGTTGTTTTGGTATTTTTATGATTTCAGGTAAAATTCGGAGCAATTTGGTGGAGTTTGGAATAAAAAGGAAGAAAACATCAGCACCCTCCCTGGGCACTAAACGCCCAACTGGCGTTTAGCGCTAGCAAGGGACCTTAGCCAGCATGCCATTACTCCCCCTAGGGCATTTAACGCCCATCTCTAGTGTTAAACGCCAGCAAGCAGTCCGAAACACCTTCTCTTGGGCCTCTCAAGTGGATTTAACACTTATTAGTTTTATTTTATTTTTTTTAATTTTTATTTACAAATAATATCTTTTAGGTTTAGAATTTATTATTTTATTTTATTTTTGTATCAAATTAGGTTAGTATTTAAATAATAAGATGCACCCTTTCTAGGGCATCAAGCATCATTAGATGGCATACTTTTGGAAGAACTTTGTTTTCTCTATAAGTTATGAGCAACTAAACCTCTCTTGGTTAAGGTTAGGAGTTCTGTTTATTTCTATGAATTAAGATTATTATTCTTCTATTTTAATTAATGTTTTGATTCAATTCTAAGGATTATTTTTGTTCTTAATCTTATGAACTAGGTGGAACAAGAGTATGACCCTTTTCTACATGAGTTCTTGTGATTTTTGAGAGAGTTATCTTACTTGAACTATAACTTGAAAATAAATTCCTCCTGAATTGCTAATTATACAAACTGATTTGGATATGTGACATAAAATCCTATTAGTTTTGGGTAATTAGATTTTTTGTGATCATAAACTGGTTTTTGAACTTAACCCTCTAATCAGAATTAAGTGACCACGAGAGTGGGGTTAATGAAGGTTAGAGGAGGCTAAATCATTAAGAGATTATGGTTTAGACACTTATGGTTTGCTATAGAATGAATCATTCATTGTTAAAATAGTTGGTTAGAAACTTTAATCCGGAAAGATAAACATCTCCGAAACATTAACTATTTTCTCATTTTGTTTTCACACCAAACTGTTTATTACTTTTTTTTACTTGCCTGTTTACTGCTTTATGCGTTTCAACCATCAAAAACCCTTTTTCTATTCGTCTAACTAAACCAACCTAACAACCATTGTTTGCTCAGTCTGACAATCCTCGTGGGATCGACCCTCACTCACCTGAGGTATTACTTGAATGACCCGGTGTACTTGCTGGTTAAACTGTGCGAAATCTCTTTTCGTGCACCACAGCTCGATGGCGACGCTCCTCACGACTGTGGCTATGGAAGGTTTAGCGACTCCCTTTGGCGACTTCTCCCGAACAAAAGTGACGTCAATGCCAAAAGCAAGAAGATACGAACACTTTAATCAGATTAGATTTTTTATTGGAATTATGGATCATAAGAAATTGAACGCCAAAGGTCAAGGTTCCATGGTTTTCACGTTTTCTTTCTCTTTTGGTTCTTCTTTCCTTTTTTTCCTTTTTAAAAGTGATTTGGTCAAGAGGAAGAGAGAAGATGATTTGTGATATTAAATCATGATTAGGTGTCAAGGTGTTATATATATATAAGCCATATTTTTCTTTCTTTTCTTTTGTTTCCTTAATGGCTTTGGCCAAAATGAATGGAACAGGAAATGGTGATGATTAATGGTGATTTAATGGCTAGGTGTCATGGTTCATTAAATGCAATGGTTGGGTGTCAAGTTTTGGAACTGCTGAGTCAGTGATTTAAGTTATAAATATCTTAAATAGATAACTATGAAAGCAGGATATATTAAAACACAAGTAATAATATATATAGGGATAAATATGTATGAGTTACTAATATAAATGACATTAGTAACATAATGATAAAAGATATACGATGAAACATTAGTGAAGCTAAGTTTACCAAAGAGTACCGATGATCCCGGATTTTCGAAAATTGAATAATAAATTATTTATGATTTATTATATTTATTCAGAATTTTATTTTTAGAGATTTTTATATTAAAATGGGTAATTTCTTATTTATGATCCCGCAACACTCCATCCAGAGTGTTCTGTTTTCACTGCTTAACATTTCTGTATCTGTTCTGACTGCTGCACACAATCCTAAACCTAAAAAAACTTTAAAGAAAAACAAAATGAAAGAAAATAGAAATAATTAATTAAGGTTGGGTTGCCTCCCAACAAGCGGTTCTTTAACGTCACTAGCTTGACGGTTAGCTCCTTACGGAGATGAGTATGGGCTCAGAATTTCGTCCCTTACAATAAACTTTCTTCCTGTCTTCTCATGAATGAGCTCCACATGCTCTAGAGACAGGACACGACTCACTGTATGTGGTATGACTGGTTTCTTGGTGAAGACAACTCTCATGCCAGGTGAGAGGCCTTCAATGGGGACTTTCTTGTCCCTTCATCCTTTAGGTACTTTTTTCTTAGTACCTTTGTTCTCAGTGCTTGTTGATGGCTACCCAACACCAAACTTAGAATTGATGTTTGGGGGTTTAGTACAGCTCTGAACTGAGAGAGATGGTTGGAACACTAGGTGTTGCACCATTGTCTCTTGCTTATCAGAGGGAGAATTGGGATTGGACATCTTGAACAAAATGTAGTCCTCTCCTAGTTGGAAAGCCATTTCTCTCTTTGCCACATTAATCATGGCATTTGCAGTAGCTAGGAAAGATCTTCCGAGGATGATAGAATTATCCTCATCCTCTCCAATATCCAAGACTATGAAGTTTGTAAGGATATAGTGGTCTCAACCTTTACTAAGACATCCTCTACTAAGCCATATGGCTTTTTTATTGACTTGTCTGCCATCTCTAGTGAGAGGTTTGCACCTTGTACCTCAAAGATTCCCAGCTTCTCCATTACAAAGAGTGGCATGAGGTTTATGCTTGACCCTAGGTCACACAGAGCCTTTTCAAAGGTCATAGTGCCTATGGTGCAAGAAATCAGGAAGCATCCAGGATCTGGAAGCTTCTAAGGTAGCTTCTGCTAAACCAAAGCATGGAGTTCTTTGGAAAGCAATGGAGGTTCTTCCTCCAAAGGCTTTGTACCAAATAGCTTGGCATTCAGCTTCATGAGAGCTCCTAAGCACCGAGCAACTTGCTCTTCCCTAGTGTCTTCATCCTCATCAGAGGATGAGTATTCATCATAACTCATGCATTGTAGAAGTGCATGTAAATGAACCACTATGGTCTCTATATGAGCCTTGGCTTCCTTTAGTTCTTGGATAGGGATTTCTTGAGTGGGTATTGAGCACTCAGAGGGTGTGCCTTTACTGGCATTTAACGCCAGCTCTGATGGCTCTTTGGGCGTTGAACGCTGGTGCACAAATTGTAAATCACACTTTTCACAACTCGTACCACTAACCAGCAAGTGCACTAGGTCGTCCAAGTAATACCTTACGTGAGTAAGGGTCGATCCCACGGAGATTGTCGGCTTGAAGCAAGCTATGGTTATTTTGTAATTCTTAGTCAGGAAATTAATAACAAAAATGGTTGGGTTTATGAAAAGTAATTAACATAAAATAAATAATACTTGTTATGTAGTAATAGAGAACAGATTGAGGTTTTGGAGATGCTCTGTCTTCTGAATCTCTGCTTTCCTACTGTCTTCTTCTTCACGCACGTAGATCTCCTTCCATGGCAAGTTGTATATTGGTGGATCACCGTTGTCAATGGCTACCATCCGTCCTCTCAGTGAAAATGGTCCAAATGCGCTGTCACCGCATGGCTAATCATATGTCGGTTCTCACTCATGTTGGAACAGAATCCGTTGATTCTTTTGCGTCTGTCACTACGCCCAACACTCGCGAGTTTGAAGCTTGTCACAGTCATCCCTTCCCAGATCCTACTCGGAATACCACAGACAAGGTTTAGACTTTCCGGATCTCAGGAATGGCCACCAATAATTCTAGCCTATACCACGAAGACTCTGATCATGAACCAGGAGGCTAAGAGATACACACTCAAGCTAGTGCAGATAGAATGGAGGGGGTTGTCAGGCACGCGTTCATAGGTGAGAATGATGATGAGTGTCACGGATCATCACATTCATCAGAGTGAAGTGCGAGTGAATATCTTAGAATAGAAACAAGCGTGATTGAATGAAAAACAATAGTGATTGTATTAATTCATCGAAACACAGCAGAGCTCTTCACCCCCAACATGGGGTTTAGAGACTCATGCCGTCAGAAATACAATATGAAGTATAAAAAATGTCATGAGGTGTAAAATAAATCTCTAAAATTAATTTTTATACTGAACTAGTGACCTAGGGTTACAGAAAATGAGTAAACTGAGGTAGATAGTGCAAAAATCCACTTTCGGGGCCCACTTGGTGTGTGCTTGGGCTGAGCATTGAGCTTTACACGTGTAAAGGCTTCTCTTGGAGTTAAACGCCAGGTTGCAGCCTGTTTCTGGTGTTGAACTCTGGTTTGTAACCTGTTTCTGGCGTTTAACTTCAGAATAGGGCAGGAATTTGGCGTTTAAACGCCAGTTTGTGTCATCAAAACTCGGACAAAGTATGGACTATTATATATTGCTGGAAAGCCCTGGATGTCTACTTTCCAACGCAATTGAGAGCGCACCAATTGGGTTTTTGTCGCTCCAGAAAATCTATTTTGAGTGCAGGGAGGTTAGAATCCAACAGCATCTGCAGTCTTTTTTCAGCCTCTGAATCAGATTTTTGCTCAGGTCCCTCAATTTCAGCCAGAAAATGCCTGAAATCACAGAAAAACACACAAACTCATAGTAAAGTCCAGAAATGTGATTTTTGCATAAAAACTAATAAAATTATCCTAAAAATTAACTAAAACATACTAAAAGCTATGTAAAAATAATGCCAAAAAGCGTATAAATTATCCGCTCATCACAACACCAAACTTAAATTGTTGCTTGTCCCCAAGCAACTAAAAAAAAGTAGGATAAAAAGAAGAGAATATACAATGAATTCTAAAAACATCTATGAAGATCAGTCTTAATTAGATGAGCGAGGCTATTAGCATTTTGCTTCTGAACAGTTTTGGCATCTCACTTTATTCTTTAAAGTTCAGAATGATTGGCATCTATAGGAACTCAAAATTCAGATAGTGTTATTGATTCTCCTAGTTCAGTATGTTGATTCTTGAACACAGTTACTTTATGAGTCTTGGCCGTGACCCTAAGTATTTTGTTTTCCAGTATTACCACCGGATACATAAATGCCACAGACACATAACTGGGTGAACCTTTTCAGATTGTGACTCAGCTTTGCTAAAGTCCCCAGTTAGAGGTGTCCAGAGCTCTTAAGCACACTCTTTTTGCTTTGGACCACTGACGTTGAGATTTTTGCCAGTAAAGAAGTTCATAAAAACAGTCGCGTTGTAGATATAGTCTCTAAACCAACAAAAATGCCTTCGTGCAAACATTTTGGTTGTCACAAGTAACAAACCTCTTTTAAAATTGATAATCGAGTATTTAAACCTCGGGTCGTCTTCTCAAGGAACTGCAGGGAAGTATGTTCTTATTATTGGCTATAAAGGTTGTAATCGGGGTTTAGAAGGTGAGAAGCAAGTGATTTGAATGACAAGTAGAGTAAATGGTAATTAAAATAAATAAATACTGTAAAGCAACTTTTGGCAAGGTAAGAGAAATTGGAAGTCCAACTTAGTTATTCCTCTCAACAATAGTGAAAGTTGAATCTTAATTCCACTTAGTTAACCTTTACTAAAGTAAAGGAAAGTCAAGGGACTAATTAGTTTGACCTTCAAATCCTATTTATTTCCTAAGAAAAAGTTGGGATTATTGAAGTTCAGTTTAATTAGCAAGATAACGATTATCAATTATGCTGAGTTTAATAATGTTGAGTTACTGATTTTTTAACCAAGACCAAAAAGGGAAAAAGTAAAATTGTTGGAATAAAAATGTCCTTAGATGGGAAGCAATAATAACTTAAATTAAAGAGAACAATAATAAATTGAAATACCTCAAATAATCATTAATTCAAATAATAATCTGTAACATGGAATAATTCATAAGCCAATTGGGCAACATCTGTAGATACGAATAAAAGCATTAAAGTAAAAGTAGCATAGAAACATAAATCAAATAAATACTAAACCTGGATCGAGAGTTACTCTTAAAAACTAAGAGAAGTCCTAAATCCTAATCCTAAGAGAGAGAGGAGAGAACCTCTCTCAAACTAAATCTAAATCATGGAAAGTGAAAATTGGCGAGCTCCTCATGAATGGATGCATTCTCCCATTTTATAGCTTCTAATATGTGTTTTCTGGGCCGAGAACTGGGTCGACAACAGCCCAGAAATTGTTGGAGAAGAATTCAAATACGCTGATTTCCGTCACTGCGACGCGGCCACATAAAGCACGCGGTCGCGTCGCCTAGCGTCAGAGCAACTATGGCATATTATATATCAAATCGAAGCCTTGGACGTTAGCTTTCCAACGCAACTAGAACCGCGTCGTTTGGACCTCTGTAGATAAAGTTATAGCCGTTTGAGTGCAAAGAGGTCAGGCTGGACAGCTTAGCAATTTCTCCAACTTCTTGTATTCCTTCCACTTTTGCATGCTTCCTTTCTACCCTCTGAGCCATTCCTGCCCTGTAATCTCTGAAATCACTTAACACACATATCAAGGCATCTAATGGTGATAAGAGAGGATTTAATATTAGCAAATATAAGGCCAAAGAAACATGTTTTCAATTAAAGCACATAATTAGGAAGGCAAATGTAAAACCATGCAAATAGTATGAATAAGTGGGTAAAGTGTAGATAAAAACCACTCAATTAAGCACAAGATAAACCATAAAATAGTGGTTTATCAACCTCCCCACACTTAAACATTAGCATGTCCTGATGCTAAGCTCAAGAGAAATTATAAAGAATGAAGAGGAATGAAATGCAACCTATCTATATGAATGCAACTACATGCAAAATGTTTCTACCTACTTGGTTAAAAGTAAACAAATCTTTTAAGAACAAATATGAACTAGATTTCACTAATTCAAATCATAAAAATGAAGTACAAATAGACTTGCAAGAAGAAAATAGCTCATGAAAGCAGGGAACAAGGAATTGAAAGAAAACAAATCTTTTAAGAACAAATATGAACTAGATTTCACTAATACAAATCATAAAAATGAAGTACAAATAGACTTGCAAGAAGAAAATAGCTCAGGAAAGCAGGGAACAAGGAATTGAACATCGAACCCTCACTGGTAGTGTATACACTCTAATCACTCAAGTGTTTAAGGTTCGATTCTCTCAATTCTCCACTATCCTTGCTTTCTAAGGCTTGCTCTTCATCTAACAATCAACAAAAATTTAATGCACAAATACACATATCAAGAGGTCTTTTAAGGGTTGTAATGGGGTTAGGGTCAAGGTAGGATTGTATTTGGCCAAGTGGACTAAAATCTGAATCCTTAATTAACTTAAAATTTTCCACCTAACTTTAGACAATCCATGTAATCAAAATACAAAACCTAACTGTCCATTAACCATGTTTTCCACATATTCATGCATTCTAATTTC
>NC_029785.2:42167018-42167879 GCF_000816755.2 Arachis ipaensis | reverse complement strand
AGAAATATGAACTGGATCTCACTAATTCAAATCATAAAATAAGGTACAATTAAACTTTGTAAAAGAAAATAGCTCGTGAAAGCCGGGAACAAAGAATCGAGCATCGAACTCTCACTAGAAGTGTATACACTCTAATCGCTCAGGTGTTTAAGGTTCGATCACTCAATTTTCTACTAATCTTGCTTTCTAAGGCTTGCTCCTCTTCTACCAATCAACACAAATTTGATGCACAAATACACATATCAAGAGGTCTTTTAAGGGTTGTAATGGGGTTAGGGTCAAGGTAGGATTGTATTTGGTCAAGTGGACTAAAATCTGAATCCTCAATTAACTTAAACTTTCCACCTAACTTTAGACAATCCATGTAATCATAATACCACATCTAACTATCTATTAACCATGTTTTCCCATATATTCATGCATTCTAATTTCAAGTACAGTCCATATGCATTGCTTTCACCACTTACTTTGGGGTATTTTGTCTCCTTTTATTTATTTGCTTTTTTTCTTTTCCTTTTTTATTATTATTATTTTTTTTATTTTCTTAATGCATATGATTAAATTATTGAATACATGAATATGTTCTCAATATTCTTTCACATTTTTAGAAAATTCTAACATACTCAATTCTCAAACCAAATGTTTCCAAACCCAATTTCCCCACACTTAATTCGTGAACACTGTCACTAGTCTATGCTAACCAAGGATTCAAATTAAGGACATTATTGTTTTCCGCTTAGAGTTAATGATGTGCTAATAAAAGGGGTAAAAGGGGTAAAATAGGCTCAAATTGGTTTGCAAAGGATAATGAAAGGGTAAGGCCATATGGGTATGTAAGCTTAGTGAAACAATCATATAAGT
>NC_029785.2:42159971-42166997 GCF_000816755.2 Arachis ipaensis | reverse complement strand
AGCTCTAAACCATGTTCCAGTATAATATTTCTTCAAACAAGTGTAACATTAAATTTTATTCAAATTAGTGAAATGCTCTAAAAGGTTTCTTGAAAAAGAAAATATTACTTCAACCAAGTGGTAAAATATGCAAAAAAATCAAATAATCATGCAATTAAATATGAAAATGCAGCAATTAACAAAGAAAATATTGGTGTTGAAAAGAAGGTAACTAGCCCCTGGAAGTCGGTATCGACCTCCCCACACTTAAAAATTGCACCGTCCTCGGTGCATGCTGAGATATGTAGGTGGACGGGTTGTTCCAACTGATGCTTTTCTTCAAAGAATGTGCAGATGGACTTGTTTGTCTCCCCTTTTAGAAGTGTCTTCCTTTTGCCGTCTTCGGTGGCCAGCCTGAAAGAAGAGAAAAAGAAGAAAAGTAACCCAAAAGATAGAAAATAAATAAAATATGGGTATTAATGCCAAATGATAAGGGTCTCATTTACATGGAAGCTTCAACATGTACGTGAGAAAACAATAGAAGCCATGGCATGCCAGTGGTATAAAATTTGTATAGGGGATGAGTGTGGGTAATGGAGGTATCAATACAAGCTCATGTCAATGCAAATGGAGTGCAGGTATCATAAAAGATTGGCATTGGCAGATAATTAATATCATCCCACAGTGTAAAACAAGTTACCAAAATAAATTCAAGAAAAGATGCAACAGTTGAATAAAAAATTTTTAACACCAATAGAAAAATAAAAAATTCAGAAAAGAAAATAAAAATATGCACAAATTTAAAATGCAATGAATGAATATATGTAAATAAATTAAGTAAAATAAAATGGAGGTGAAAGAAAATAAGAAAGGAAGAAGAAAGAAATAAGAAAAGATAAGAAAAAATAAGGATTAGAGAAGAAAAGATAAGAAATTTGACTGATCTGGATATTCTGTGCGCCGCTTGTGACGCGGACGCGTGAATGACGCGGTCGCGTGGTGCGCGATAAGGTCAGGTGACGCGGACGCGTGGGTCACGCGATCGCGTGGCCTGTTTTGTGCGATTGGCGCAAGTGCAGCCTCGCGGTCGCGCAACTCTCTGTTCGAAACTCTTTTTGCCAAAAATCTGGGTGACGCGATTGCGTGGTTGACGCGGTCGCGTGGGTGGCCATCTTTTGAAAACGACGCGAACGCGTGGGGCGCGCGTTTGCGTGGGAGGGCTTGGGCTTCCAGCACGAGTCCAACCCAACTCCAGCTCAACTTTCTGCCATGCACCCATTTACGTCGACTTCTCAGAGCCACGCGGTCGCGTAGGTGACGCGATCGCGTGGGAAGCTATTTTTCCAAATGACGCGGTCGCGTGGATCAATTTGTGCCATTAGTGCGCCTCCAGCCATGCTTTCGCGTGACTCTCTGTTCAATTCTTTTCTTCCCAACGCACATACGACGCGGACGCGTCAGCGATGCTGTCGCGTCGCGTGCGAAAATCCCCTTTTTTTATGTATGATAAATGCAGAATGCAATGATTAATATGAATGCTATGCATGATTCCAGGTTCAATGAAGTAAAATGAGAAGG
This sequence comes from Arachis ipaensis, assembly GCF_000816755.2. Classification (NCBI taxonomy): domain Eukaryota; kingdom Viridiplantae; phylum Streptophyta; class Magnoliopsida; order Fabales; family Fabaceae; genus Arachis; species Arachis ipaensis. Next base: position 42,165,440 of record NC_029785.2, on the reverse strand, counting down.
AAATAAAAATAAAAGCAATTAACAAGAAATAAATTGAAAAAAAAAGAAGCGACCATACCATGGTGGGTTGTCTCCCACCTAGCACTTTTAGTTAAAGTCCTTAAGTTGGACATTGGAGGAGCTTCCTGCTATGGCGGCTTATGTTTAAATTCGTCCAAAAATCTCCACCAGTGCTTGGAATGCCAATAGCCTCCGGGGTCCCATACTAGGCATGTAAAGCTTCTGAGCAGCTTCAGACAAATTTTCAGGCTCCTGGGGTGACGAATGTCAGAATAGATTCCAGGATCCCAAGCTTTGCTATTAAATCTGCCTCCGTCTTGATCTATATGTCTCCATCCGGGCGGTTTAAAAATTAGAATCTCACCATGGTGACCAAACATTCTCCGTGATCCATGCAATTGAGCATGATACCAATCCATGTACTTCGAGGTGAAGCGTGGAACCTTATTGAACCTTGTGTACCAGCTCTGAGTACGAGCCATTTCCCTCTTACTCTTAAAGCCGCAAAGAGCTCTAAGTTGGCCATCTGTTTCAAGCAAACTATATTCAAGTGAATAAGTAAAGTTATAGGTTAAGGATTGTACCCACTTGAAGCTTGTATTAGGTGGTAATGGCCTTGGGATAGGTGTTTCTGGTGGTTCTGTAAGTTCTACTCCCTTGTGCTCTTCTGTGAATTCCTCCACTTCCTTGCAAGGTTCTACAATTGTATCTGTGACCTGGTCAAAGTCTTCTATGTCTTCCTCATCACTTGAGTCATAGATTGGAGGTTGAGAGAAATCTACCTCCGCATCGTCTTCATATTCACTTGGGGAAGATTCTTCGACCTCAGAGAATTTACTTGCGGATGCCAGTTCATTACTAAGAGAATTTTACTTGTGACTATCATCATCAAGGGAATTTGTGTCCTGGGTTATTTCGTCAAGTTCTTCATAAACAACTTGCCTTGGAGATTGTACAATATCCTCCTTAGCATCAACTGTAGCGTCCTTGACGGAGTTCTCCTCAGTTCTGGATTCCCATGGAGGTTCAGCGTCTCCTAGATCTTCAACCAACTCTTCTTCTTGAACAATGACAGCTTCTTCTACTTGTTCTAGTGCAAATTCATGCTCTGTCTTGTCCACTGGAGTTTCTGGTATCTCCTTCATGCTAGGCTCTTCGTTAGACTGTTCACATGGGGCTGTGGCTGATCCTTGTATATTTGAGCGCCTAGAAACCCATTGAATTACTGCTTGCTCCAGTTGTCGAATGGTTGTTTGAAGTTTATTTACTGTTTCCTTTAGGCAAACTTTTGCTTCTCGGGTTGCCGGATTTGGACATGATACATAGGAAAGTGGCGGTGATTGGGAGTGATTGGATTGGTACTGGGGTAAGGAAGGATCATATGGTGGCGAATGGTGAAGAGAAGCTTGTGAGTGTGGTGGTTCGAGGTTATGTTGAAAGGATGGTTTATATGCACGGGGTGGGGCTTGTTGGTAGTTGATGCACGGAAAACTTGTCCCATAACAAATTTCCTTCGGCAAGTGTACCGAATTTGTCGTCAAGTAAAAACTCACAATAGAGTGAGGTCGAATCCCACAAGGATTGATTGATCAAGCAACTTTAATTAGAGGAATGTTCTAGTTGAGCGAATCAGAAGTTGATTTGAGAATTACAGAAAATTAAATGGCGGGAAAGTAAATGGCAGAAAGTAAATTGCAGAATCTTAACGTTAGAGATCACGTTAACTTAGTTAACGTGACTCTTAACGTGGGTAATGATGGCTTCGAGAGCATTATTGGCAGTCACTTTTCTCATTAACTTTGCAAGTTACCTCCCATTCCTTGCTTCCTTTGGTCCTGAAATCAGGCAATAGAGTGCATCAAAGTTCTAGTCCAAGTCATGGGTAATGCAGCATACAATTTGTCACTAAACTCATGCAAAATCCTCATGAAATCATGTAAAATGCACAATGTATGCTTGAATCCAGGTGTAAGTGAATATCTATCCAAAACTAGCTTATTTCCTAAGAAAATGCATGAAAATACCCTAAAAATAGTAAAGAAAAGGTCAGTGAAACTGGCCAAAAATGTCCTGGCATCACAACACCAAACTTAAAGCTTGCTTGTCCCTAAGCAAGTACTGGAACAAGAGAATGATGAATGAAATGCCAAGAGAAATGAGTCATTCTTGTGGAAGTCATGTCACTGATTTTATGGTGGTTTCATGCATAGCAACTTAGGTTCATTCCTGGCTTTCAGACCTTTATCATGCCCTATAATATTCACTTTGCTTACATCCCATGAGACTTTTATTCATTGATCCTTTTATTGTCATTTCAGGGCTTATTGGTGTTCTTCAGGCTAAGTGTTCTGTAAGGGGGCAACTCTTTAAGATAAGCTTTCAGCCAACACTCCCGAACCAGTTGGTTCAAGGTGCTAGGTGTTGAGACACCCCTAAGGACTTACTCCCTCAAGTCTCTCCCCCATACATACACACCACAGGCATATGGTTTATTCATTTTCTTTTCTTGAGGCCTTGGTGTCCAGCACCTCTTTGGGTTACTAAATGTTCTGTGGTGAGGGTTACTCTTGATAGTGGACTTTCAGCTGATAATCCCGAGTTAGTTAACCCAAGTTACCAAGTGATAAGGCACCCCTAAGAGCTTATTCATCCAAGTAGATCCCTCATACAGGAACACCACAGACACATGCCTCAAGATTTAAAACCATTGGTGCCTAGCCTTATTGCTTAGTCTTTTTCTTCAACTTTGATTGTTCTTTCCCTTTTTCTTATTAGGATCTTCTTATTTAGCTAGTCTCATGAGGTGTGTCTCAAGCATAGTATTCATGACAGATAGTTGTCCTCCCACCTTGTGGTTGAACCAACTTAGCTAACTTATGATCACACCAAAAACTCATGAATGCACTTCCATATTATGAACTCCACTTTGGTCTTTTTAAAACACACTCATTCTCTTTTTCATTTGATTTAAAGGGACAAACATACAATTAAGTAAGGAGATGGTGTAGTAACATAAAGACTAGCACACAGAGACTTTCTTCAATACCAAAAACTTAAAAGACAGAATTGAAAAAGGTTTAAACATAACATGGAAGCAAGTTCTATTTCATACAAGATCTTCCTTATTTAAAACATAGAGAAAGATGGAACAAAGAAGGAAATCCCCCACCTTTTACTCTTGTGGTCGTCCATGCTCTTTTCCTTGCTTGTCCTCCTTGTTTCTTCTTGCATTTCCTCGCATACGTGCCAATCTTGCTTGCTTCCAATCCTCAAGTGCCTTCCTCACTGACTCATGACTCTCTTCCACCCTTTGTCTTTCCTCTCGTGCTAATTCATCCTTCATTTCTTCATACCGGGCTATTCCTGGATGCAATATTGGCAGCTGTCCTACTAAGTAGCCGAGCCTGGCTTGAGTGTTTATGTGATGTCCTGTCTCGCTCATGTAAACTCCTTCTGCGAATGCCCTTTGCTCGTCCAATAGTTCTGCCTGTTCTATTTGTCTTCGATGCATCTCATGTATGTGTGCCCCTTGATGTGCTTGGATATTGATTAGCCTCTGGATGGATTCTTGTTGCTTATTTTGCCTTTGTTCCATCCTGTTGAATGTTTCTCCCCATTGTTGTCCTTGACTTAGTTGCTGTTCCATCATTTGCCTTTGCCACTCACCTTGCTGAGTCATCCATCTTGAGAGTGCTTCCTTTTGCTGCCCCATCATCTGTAGTTGAAGCTCTTTCTGTGCTCCTTGGCTTTCCAAATATTGTCTAAACAAGCCATCAATGGCTTCCTGCAATTGGTGCATGTCCAAAGTCTGTTGTGCTTGCCCCTCTAAGACTTGTCCTTCCACTACTTGAGGGGCTGTCCTCTTCCTTTGCTTCCGTTGAGGCAGGGAGGATGCTGTAGCATTCATCCTTCGTACAGTTATTGGGATGCCTTCCTTTATCCACATGGGGTCCTCATCTTCAAAAACTACCCCAGCTTTCTTGCATATTCATAAATAGTGCTGGGGTAACCTAACGTTCCTCTTGAGTCGCTTTTCTCTGCCATCTTTCTAATGCCTTCAAATATGAGTTCATGAACCTTGATTTCTCCTCCATTCAGTATACAATGCACCATCGTGGCTCTCTTGATATTCACCTCCGAGTTGTTTGCAGCTGGGAGAATAGACCTTCTCACTAGCTCAAACCACCCCTTGGCTTCAGGAGTAAGATCTGTTCTCTTGATGAACTTTGGTTTCTTTCCCGCACCCCTTTCCCAGTCAGCTCCGGGTACACAAATGTCTCGCAAAATGTGGTCATAATTGGGGTTGTCCAATCTTGAGTGATAACTTTCTTCTTCAAACTATATAGACCGTAGCTTCAGTGCCCTCATGACACTCATGGGACCAAAATCCACCATCTTTCCTCTCACAAAGCTTGTATATGACTCATCTTTCTTATTATATCGGACCGCATTTGCATAAAATTCTCTGATGAGATTTGCATTCACCTTAGTGACAGAGTCAGTGAGGAGCTCCCATCTTCTCTTTTCTACCTTCTCTGTGATTTCAGGACACTCAGTTTTCTTCACTTGAAATCCCACCTCGTAAATGATTTTCTTGTCAACCATCCACCCGTATTGCAATGCATGATGCAAGCTTCTAAATCTCTTTTCGTCATACAGGTGCTGCTCCATGGGTTCCTTTCCCTTCCTTCTTTTAGAACTCGAAGATGCCATGAATGATAGTTAATATGTGAAGGTGGTAAAGTTGTGGAGACTTTTGGTTGTTTAGGGTTTTATTGCAATGAAGAGAGTGAGGGGGGAAATGTTTGTAAATGAGTAAGGAGTTTCTTGTACCGAAATGAAGAGTTGTGAAGAGTGGGTTATGACATGAAGGTGGGTACGGGACAAGGGTCATATATAGGGACGTTGTGAGAGAATGGAGGGTGTGGATTGATGGAGTGGTTACTTGATGGACGGTTGGGGTTATGCATGGACAAAAGACAAGGATCATCACTTTATGATGGAGATTGCTCGGTCTTTTAGGGGTCCTATTTTTCCAATGTTGCATGGCAACATTTTCCAATGTATTCCCTTTTTAGAACAAGTGTGTAGCCCCTCCTTTTGTGGTGTCCGATCCTTCTTTGTTTAGTTGTCCAATCCATCCCTTTTAATGCTTCTTTTCTTTTCCTATAAAGATAAAATAAGAAAAGTAAGACATAATATCAAAAAGACAATTTAGCCTTTACGGCTATAATTAATAAAGAAAAGAAAAGATTAGATTGTTTATTCATGAACTCCAACTAACTAACTAACTGTGTATCCTTATATGCATTTTGGTGGCACCATGGGGTGACACCAAACTTAATTTGAAGCACTGTGATGAAAAGTTCTGTTCAAAGCTCCAAGACTAGCATGCTCTCTGTTGCATTCATGCTTTCTTGGTACGCTTTGAACACCAAACTTGTTCTTCACTATATACTGCAATATAAG
>NC_029785.2:42156179-42159693 GCF_000816755.2 Arachis ipaensis | reverse complement strand
AATAATAAAAAGAAGAAAAGATTTTGTTTATTCATGAACTCCAACTAACTAACTAACTGTGTATCCTTATATGCATTTTGGTGGCACCATGGGGTGACACCAAACTTAATTTGAAGCAGTGTGATGAAAAGTTCTGTTCAAAGCTCCAAGACTAGCATGCTTTCTGTTGCATTCATGCTTTCTTGGTACGCTTTGAACACCAAACTTGTTCTTCACTATATACTGCAATATAAGGACTTCACCAAGTTTGGGTTGGAATTCATGAATATTGACTTATTCAATAGTAAAAGCTAATAAAACATGGGTTGCCTCCCATGAAGCGCTTCTTTAGCGTCACTAGCTTGACGTCTCTCTTTCATCAGGGAGGTTGATAATGCTTCAAGTCCTCCCCTCTTGCCTTGGACTTATATCCATTGGTTGTATCAATGATCTCTACATGTTCCAAGGAGAGGACTCTGTTAATAGTGAAGACCTTAGGTAACTGAGATGGTACAGTCGGGAGATTAGGGGGATATCTGGGAAGTAAGCTGAGATCACTTTATCTCCTGGAGAGAAGTCTTCTGTAGGGATCTTCTTGTTCCTCCACCCCCTTGGTACTTTCTTCTTTGTCTCTTTTGATGCTTCCCTGCTCTTGGCGACTTCTTCTTCTAAGTGAATTTTGTTGTTGTCTTCACATGCCTCTGGTGGTTTAGGTTCCTCCAGCTTCTCATTATGATCATTGCTTGGTTCTTTATTTTCTTGGTCAGCTTCTTGGGAGAGTTTGAAGACATTGAAGCTGAGTTATTCATCATGGATCCTCAATATTAGCTCCACTCGCTCCACATCTATGAGTGCTCTGGCTGTAGCCAGGAATGGTCTTCCCAATATGATTGGGTGAGTGTGACTCTCTTCCATGTCCAAGATGACAAAGTCTGTTGGGAGGTAGTATTTCCCAACCTTTAACAACACATTTTCCACCACCCCTATTGCTTGTTTTTGAGTTTTGTCAGCCAGCCTGATGACCACATCTGTGGGCAATATCTCATTGATCTGCAGTCTCTTCACCAGGGCTAAGGGCATTAGGTTGATGCTTGCTCCCAAATCACAGAGTGCTCTATCAAACATTGTTTCTCCTATGGCACAGGGGACATGAAAACTTCCTGGATCTTTTCTTTTCGTAGGCAACTGTGGTTGAATGAGGGCACTGCACCCCTTGTTCATCACTATAGTCTGGCCTCCCTTGAGTGAGCTTTTCCTAGGAAGCAACTCCTTCATATACTTGATATATGCAGGCATTTGTTGGATAGTCTTGATGAATGGTATGTTCACATGCAAAGATGCAAACAAGTCAAGAAATCTTGAGTATATTCTCTTCTCCACAGCACCATTGAGCAGTTGGGGAAAATGTGCATAGAGTCTTAGCAGCTCCTGTTTTGATATTTCTGGTTCTTGGTATTCTTTTTTCTCCTTCTCTGTTGAGGTATCTTCAGGTTGTTCTGACAGCTTGCTTGGCTTGTCCTCAGTCTCCTTATTACTTATAGTGACCATCTTGCAATCTTCCCATCTAACTTTCTTTGTTTCACCTCTCGGATTCTTCTCTGTGTCACTTGGGAATCCATCTGTGGGTTTGGGAATTTTCTCAGAGAGATATCCTACTTGAGATTCCAACCTCTTGATTGTGTCTCCCTGGTTCTTGAAACTGGCTCGCACTTCCTCCTTGAACACCTTGTTGTCTTGGATATCCTTGCATATGCCTTCAAGTAGATTTTCAATCCTTGAGATTCTTTCATCAAATGATGATAGGTTAGGTTGAGGAGGGTTGTTCTGGCCTTGATATGAATGTGGAGAGGTGTTGTTATTGGGTTGTTGATATGGTCTAGATGTAAAATTATTTGGATTTGGGCGTCTTTGACCAAGGCTTTGGTCTTGTTGATTTTCCCACCCAAAGTTTGGGTGATTCCTCCATCCAGGGTTGTAATTCTTGGAGTAAGGATCATGGTTCTGCCTAGGTGAATTCCTAATGTAGTTGGCTTGCTCCTGAATACCCTCTGCTTCTTCATTCACTCCTTCTTGGGTTGTTGATGAAGTGGAGATTGCTGTCACTTGGTTCCTCTCCATCTTCTTGGTGAGGTCAGCCAGCTGTTGGGTAATGAGTTTGTTTTGGGCCAACAGAGCATCTACATTGTTTAGCTCCATTACTCCTCTTATGTTCCCTCTTTCGGAGGCATAGAAGTAGTCGTTCTCTGCTACTGTTTCAATGACATCTATAGCCTCCTCAATGGTTTTCTTCTTGTTCAAAGATCCTCCGGATGAATGGTCTACGGCCTTCTTTGACTCATAAGAGAGCCCTTCATAGAAAATGTACAGTTGCACCCATTCGTTGAACATGTCAGGTGGACACCTCCTTGTCAGGTCTTTAAACCTCTCCCATGCTTCATATAGAGTCTCACCATCTTGTTGCCTGAAGGTTTGGACCTCAGCTCTGAGCCTGTTGATTCTTTGAGGAGGGTAAAATCTTGCTAAGAATTTGTTCACCACGTCTTTCCAAGTTGTCAAGCTTTCCCTTGGGAAAGATTCCAGCCACTTGGCTGCCTTATCCCTGAGTGAGAATGAAAATAAGAGCAGTCTATAGGCGTTAGGATGAACACCATTAGACTTCACTGTGTCACATATTCTCAGGAAGGTGGTTAAATGTTGATTTGGGTCCTCTTGGACACTTCCTCCGAACAAACAGTTGTTCTGCACAAGGGTGATGAGCTGTGGCTTCAGTTCAAAATTGTTGGCATGGATGGTTGGCTTTTAAATGCTACTTCCACAGTTTCCTGGGTTTGGATTAATGTAAGAGCCTAAAACTCTTCTATCCTCCCCAGCATGATTTGCTCGACCTCTTCCGCCATGGTTGTGAGCCTCTTCTTCATGATGGTTTTCCATGTTTTCTTCTATGTTTGGTTCAAAGTATTCCTCAAAGTGTTCCTCCTCTTCTTCACCACCTACTACACGTTTTTCTCTTGCCTCCCTCCTTAGTCTAAGGAAGGTTCCCTCAGGTTCAGAATCAAAGGAAGTTGAAGCCCCGCTTCTTCTCCCTGTCATACAACCAACAAGTACAAGCAAATAGAATAGATGCAGAAAGTATATCTGTCAGAATTACTGTTAGTGTGAGTGATGCAATATATCAAACAGTTAGTGGGTTAGTGCGATGAAGTGTAAATATCAAAGAAAAAGTAGGGGGAAGGGAAGAAATTAACTAAGACAGGAAGTAAATAACTCAAACAGAAATTTAAATCAAACAAAAATAAAATGCTCAATCTAGTTATCCTCCAATCTAATCATTGTTGATGCACAATCAATCCCCGACAACGGCGCCATAAACTTGATGCACGGAAAACTTGTCCCATAACAAATTTCCTTCGGCAAGTGTACCGAATTTGTCGTCAAGTAAAAACTCACAATAGAGTGAGGTCGAATCCCACAAGGATTGATTGATCAAGCAACTTTAATTAGAGGAATGTTCTAGTTGAGCAAATCAGAAGTTGAT
>NC_029785.2:42154168-42156069 GCF_000816755.2 Arachis ipaensis | reverse complement strand
GCTTAGGAGATGTTGCATTCTCCGGATCAATCTCATTTACATCTCTTCCTCAATCAATGCAATCATTGATCTCCTTGGCAATCTTAAGTGATTGAAGTACAATTTCTTGTAATTCAATCTCTCAAATTTTGATCAATAGCCAATTCCTTGGTCAATTGCTCATGAGAAGAGATGAAGTATGGTCACTGATTATACCACATGCATTTCCCAAATCAAGCATTGAGAGGATTATAGTCACATATCCATCCAAACCCAATTTGGTCCAGCATGAGAAAGCATTTCTAGCTTGATCTCTTCATTCCTCTTCCAAGGTTCAGAAGAGATCCAAGTATAAATAGTTTCATTTCCAAGATAACTACCCAATTGGATGAAGATCGAAAGCTTTCAAGTAAAATCAAGAGAAAAGATAGAAGAAGAATAATGAAAACTAGTATTGATCCATCAAATTACAACAGAGCTCCCTAACCCAATGAAAGGGGTTTAGTTATTCATAGCTCTGGAAACTGAAAACAAAGATGGAGAATACATGATGAAAACTAGAAGAGCAAAGAAAGTAAAATACAGGAAGTAGTTTTATGCTATTTTCCAATTCCCAGTACTCCCAAAATAATTCAAAGCTACTCCTATATATACTACTCTTCTCATCTTCTAGTTGGCTCTTCAAGTCTTGGGCCTTTGGATCTTGAGTTTGAAGCAGTTCTTTTTTTCATTTGGGCTTGGCTTTACTTGCAGAGAGAAAGTGTGAAGTGGGCAGAGACTTTAGCTCAGGGCGTTAGGGGTGTTAACGTCTAGTGAAAATATGAGTTCGAGAACGTTAGTGACAATCAACTTTCTCACTAACGTTCCTAAGTAAAAGCCACGTTAACTTCAACGTTAGTGGCACAAACGTTGCCACTAACATTGCCTCTAGGTCCTTCGCACACGTTATTGGGGCTTAACTTTCCCAATAACATTGAAAAGCCCCCATTGCTCCTACGTTAGAGCCCACGTTAACTTAGTTAACGTGGCCCTTTAACGTGGGCTTGCCATCCTTCGAGAACGTTAGTGACACTCAATATTGTCACTAACGTTCCAATGTGCCCCCATGTCTCACGTTAGAGCCCACGTTAACTTAGTTAACGTGGCTCTTTAACGTGGCATTGCTTAGCCATCCCCAACGTTAGTGACAATGTTGAGTGTCACTAACGTTGGCTCATCTTTTACTCATCCACGTTAGCTTCCACGTTAACTAAGTTAACGTGGGAGTTAACGTGGCTCATAGTGGCTTGTGTGGCTCCTTCCAACGTTAGTGACAATGTTGAGTGTCACTGACGTTAGCCATCACCTTCTTCTTTCACGTTAGCCTCCACATTAACTAAGTTAACGTGGAAGTCAACGTGGCTCCTTGGGGTTGTGTGGTTGCTTCCAACGTTAGTGACAATGTTGAGTGTCACTAACGTTGGCTCATCTTTTACTTATCCACGTTAGCTTCCACGTTAACTAAGTTAACGTGGGAGTTAACGTGGCTCATAGTGGCTTGTGTGGCTCCTTCCAACGGTAGGGACAATGTTGAGGGTCACTGACGTTAGCCATCACCTTCTTCTTTCACGTTAGCCTCCACATTAACTAAGTTAACGTGGACTCTAACGTAGCCACTTATGAGCATTGGCCAACGTTAGTGATAATGTTAAGTGTCACTAACGTTGGCTCAAATTTCCTTCTTCACATTAGAGTTCACGTTAACTTAGTTAACGTGACTCTTAACTTGGGTAATGATGTCTTCGAGAGCGTTATTGGCAGTCACTTTTCTCATTAACTTTGCAGGTTACCTCTCATTTCTTACTTCCTTTGTTCCTGAAATCAGGCAATAGAGTGCATCAAAGTTCTAGTCCAAGTCATGGGTAATGCAGCATACAATTTGT
>NC_029785.2:42145593-42150036 GCF_000816755.2 Arachis ipaensis | reverse complement strand
GGAGGGTGTTGCTGCCTAAAGGGTTGATTAGATCCTATCGGCTCCATCCATCCTTGATTGGTCTGACCTTGATGCATACTCCTGCTGTAACTTCTATTTCCTTTAACAAAGTTAGAACCAAACTCAAAGCGAGAGGGGTGAGAATTCATGGTAGCAAATGAAAAATAAAAAGGAAAAACAGAAATATATAAACAAGTAAAAGAAAAATATTTACAATAACCAATAATAAGGCACATGTTAGCAGTTCCCCGGCAACGGCGCCATTTTGACGTTGAGATTTTTGCAAGTAAAGAAGTTCATAAAAACAGTCGCGTTGTAGATATAGTCTCTAAACCAACAAAAATCCCTTCGTGCAAACGTTTTGGTTGTCACAAGTAACAAACCCCTTTTAAAATTGATAACCGAGTATTTAAACATCAGGTCGTCTTCTCAAGGAACTGCAGGGAAGTATGTTCTTATTATTGGCTATAAAGGTTATAATCGGGGTTTAGAAGCTGAGAAGCAAGTGATTTGAATGACAAGTAGAGTAAATGGCAATTAAAATAAATAAATACTGTAAAGCAACTTTTGTCAAGGTAAGAGAAATTGGAAGTCCAACTTAGTTATTCCTCTCAACAATAGTGAAAGTTGAATCTTAATTCCACTTAGTTAACCTTTACTAAAGTAAAGGAAAGTCAAGGGACTAATTAGTTTGACCTTCGAATCCTATTTATTTCCTAAGAAAAAGTTGGGATTATTGAAAAAGTTCAGTTTAATTAGCAAGATAACGATTATCAATTATGCTGAGTTTAATAATGTTGAGTTACTGATTTTTTAACCAAGACCAAAAGGGGAAAAAGTAAAATTGTTGGAATAAAAATGTCCTTAGATGGGAAGCAATAATAACTTAAATTAAAGAGAACAATAATAAACTGAAATACCTCAAATAATCATTAATTCAAATAATAATCTGTAACATGGAATAATTCATAAGCCAATTGGACAACATCTGTAGATACGAATAAAAGCATTAAAGTAAAAGTAGCATAGAAACATAAATTAAAGTAAATACTAAACCTGGATCGAGAGTTACTCTTAAAAACTAAGAGAAGTCATAAATCCTAATCCTAAGAGAGAGAGGAGAGAACCTCTCTCAAACTAAATCTAAATCATGGAAAGTGAAAATTGGCGAGCTCCTCATGAATGGATACATTCCCCCACTTTATAGCCTCTAATCTGTGTTTTCTGGGCCGAGAACCGGGTCGAAAACAACCCAGAAATCGCTGGAGAAGAATTCAAACACGCTGATTTCTGTCACTGCAACGCGGCCGCATGAAGCACGCGGTCGCGTCACCTAGAGTCAGAGCAACTATGGCATATTATATATCAAATTGAAGCCCCGGATGTTAGCTTTCCAACGTAACTGGAACCGCATCGTTTGGACCTCTATAGCTAAAGTTATAGCCGTTTGAGTGCAAAGAGGTCAGGCTGGACAGCTTAGCAATTTCTCCAACTTCTTGTATTCCTTCCACTTTTGCATGCTTCCTTTCTACCCTCTGAGTCATTCCTGCCCTGTAATCTCTGAAATCACATAACACACATATCAAGGCATCTAATGGTGATGAGAGAGGATTTAATATTAGCAAATATAAGGCCAAAGAAACATGTTTTCAATTAAAGCACATAATTAGGAAGGCAAATGTAAAACCATGCAAATAGTATGAATAAGTGGGTAAAGAGTAGATAAAAACCACTCAATTAAGCACAAGATAAACCATAAAATAGTGGTTTATCAACCACGACTTTAACTGCTCAGTCTCAAGCTTCTCGCTTGACACCTTCACGCCACAAGCACATGGTTAGGGACAACTTGATTTATCCGCTTAGGCCAGGATTTTATTCCTGTGGGCCTTCCTATCCACTGATGCTCAAAGCCTTGGATCCTTTTTATTTTACCCTTGCCTTTTGGTTTAAAGGGCTATTGGCTTTTTCTGCTTGCTTTTTTTCTTTTACTTTCTTTTTCTTTTTCTTAGATTTTTTTGCCCTTTTTTTTTGCAAGCTTTCTATTCACTGCTTTTTCTTGCTTCAAGAATCATTTTTATGATTTTTCAGATTATTAATAACATTTCTCCTTTTTCATTATTATTTCAAGAGCCAACAATTTTAACATTCATAAACAACAAATTCAAAAATATGCACTGTTCAAGCATTCATTCAGAAAACAAAAAAGTATTACCACCACATCAAAATAATTAAATTATTTTAAAATTTGAAATTTATGTACTTTTTTTTCTTTTTCAGAAAACATTTTTCATTTAAAAAAGATGATGGATTCATATGACATTCATATCTTTTAGACATAGACACTAGACACTAATGATCATTTAATAAAGACACAAACATAGATAAAACATAAAGCATATAATCAAAAATAGAAAAATAAATAGACAAGGAGATTAAGGAACTGGTCCACCTTAGTGAGGGTGGCGTCTTCTTTCTCTTGAAGAACCAATGGTGCTCTTGAGCTCCTCTATGTCTCTTCCTTGCCTTTGTTGCTCCTCCCTCATGGCTCTTTGATCTGCAATCAAATGCTCTACCACTGATCTATGGACCCTTGAGATGAACCTCTCCATCTCTCATGACTCAGGGGTGGAAGCAACTGCCTTCCTTTTCCTCTTTCTAGAGGTTTCTCCGGCCTTGGTGCCATAAATGGTTATGGAAAAAACAAAAAGTCACGCTTTTTTTCCACACCAAACTTAAAAGGTTTGCTCGTCCTCGAGCAAAAGAAGATAGAAGGGAGTAGAAGGAGAAGTGGAGGAGATGGAGGTGTGTGAATGGGTGGGTTTGGAGGGGAATGGTTTGAATTTGAATGGTGAGGTAGGTGGGGATCCTGGGGGAGAGAGAATGAGTTGAGGTTGGTGGGGATCCTGTGGGGTCTACAGATCTTGAGGGGTCAAGGACTTCTCATCCCTGCTCCATTTAGGGGTGCAAAACGCCCTTAGAATGCAATTCTGGCGTTAAATGCCAGGTTGCAGCCTGTTTCTGGCGTTTAACGCCAACTTGGTGCTCTGTTCTGGCGTTAAACGCCAGCTTGTTGCTTCTTTCTGGCGTTAAACACCAGGTTGTTGCTTCTTTCTGGCGTTAAAACGCCAGTAAGTCTGTCCTCCAGGGTGTGCTATTTTTGATGTTGTTTTTTATTCTGCTTTAATTCTACAGCTGTTTTTATGACTCCACATGATCATCAACCTAAAGAAAACATAAAATAATAATGGAAAATGAAATGAAAAAGTAATTAACATAGATAAATAAGATTGGGTTGCCTCCCAATAAGCGCTTCTTTACTGTCAATAGCTTGACATTACTGAGCCTTATAGTTTGCAATGTCTGCAAACCACGGAGCTTCCTGAATAGCAAAAATTGCTCATCCGGAAAGGTTTCAGAGATCTCAGTAGGAGGGAGGGACGCTCCTGCTACTGGTTCTATCCGGGACAGGTGATCAGCTACTTGATTCTCTATCCTTTTTTTGTCTCTTATTTCTATATCAAACTCTTGCAGAAGCAACACCCATCTTATGAGTCTGGGTTTTGAATCCTGCTTTGTGAGGAGATATTTTAGAGCAGCATGGTCAGTGTACACAATCACTTTTGATCCTACTAAGTAAGATCTAAACTTGTCAATGGCATAAACCACTGCAAGCAATTCCTTTTCTATGGTTGTGTAATTTTTCTGCGCATCATTTAAAACACGGCTAGCATAGTAACTGACGTGTAGAACCTTGTCATGCCTCTGTCCCAATACTGCACCAATAGCATGGTCACTGGTATCACACATTAATTCGAATGGTAATGTCCAGTCTGGTGCAGAAATGACAAGTGTTGTGACGAACTTAGCTTTCAGAGTCTCAAACGCCTGCAGACACTCTGTGTCAAAGACAAATAGCGTGTTAGCAGCTAGCAGATTGCTCAGAGGTTTTGCAATTTTTGAAAAATCCTTTATAAACCTCCTATAGAATCCTGCATGCCCCAGAAAGCTTCTGATTGCCTTAACATTTGCAGGTAGTGGTAATTTTTCAATTACCTCTACCTTAGCTTAATCCACCTCTATTCCCTTGTTCAAAATTTTGTGCCCAAGGACAATTCCTTCAGTCACCATAAAGTGACATTTCTCCTAGTTTAAAACTAGGTTAGTCTCTTGGCACCTTTTCAGAACAAGTGCTAGATGGTCAAGAATAAAGTGACATTTCTCCCAGTTTAAAACCAGGTTAGTCTCTTGGCACCTTTTCAGAACAAGTGCTAGATGGTCAAGACAGGAGCTGAATGAGTCTCCAAATACTGAGAAGTCATCCATGAAGACTTCCAGAAATTTCTCTACCATGTCAGAGAAAATAGATAGCATGCACCTCTGAAAGGTTGCAGGTGCATTACACAGACCAAAAGGCATCCTTCTGTAGGCAAACACTCCAGA
>NC_029785.2:42120336-42144233 GCF_000816755.2 Arachis ipaensis | reverse complement strand
TCTAGCATCTGGTCTATGAATGGTAAAGGAAAATGATCCTTTCTGGTGGCTGTATTGAGCCTTCTGTAGTCAATACACATACGCCACCCTGTAACTGTTCTTGTAGGAACTAGTTCATTCTTTTCATTATGAACCACTGTCATGCCTCCCTTCTTGGGGACAACGTGAACAGGGTTCACCCAGAGGCTATCAAAAATAGGATAAAGAATCCTAGCCTCTAGTAACTTAGTGACCTTTTTCTGCACCACCTCTTTCATGGCTGGATTTAGCCCCCTCTGTGGTTGAACCACTGGCTTAGCATCATCCTCCAATAGGATCTTGTGCATGCATCTGGCTGGGCTAATGCCCTTAAGATCACTTATGGACCACCCAAGAGTTGTCTTGTGTGTCCTCAGCACCTGAATTAGTGCTTTCTCTTCCTGTGGATTTAAAGCAGAGCTTATGATCACTGGAAAAGTGTCACCTTCTTCTAGAAATGCATATTTTAGGGATGGTGGTAGTGGTTTGAGCTCGGGTTTAGGAGGCTGATAAACCACTATTTCATGGTTTATCTTGTGCTCAGTTGAGTGATTTTTATCAACACTTTACCCACTTATTTATACTATTTGCATGATTTTACATTTGCCTTCCTAATTATGTGCTTTGATTGAAAACATGCTTCTTTGATCTTATATTTGCTTATTATTAATCCTCTCTTATTACCATTAGATGCCTTGATATGTGTGTTAAGTGTTTTCAGATATTATAAGGCAGGAATGGCTTGGAGGATGGGAAGAAAGCATGCAAAAGTGGAAGGAATGCAAGAAGTTGGAGAAATTGCTAAGCTGTCCAGCCTGACCTCTCTGCACTCAAACGGCTATAACTTTAGCTACAGAGGTCCAAACGACGCGGTTCCAGTTGCGTTGGAAAGCTAACATCTGGGCTTCGATTTGATATATAATATGCTATAGTTCCCCTGACGCTAAGCGACTCGACCGCGTGATCCATGCGGCCGCGTCGCAGTGACGGAAATCCAACGTGGCAAAATTCGAAACCAGCAAATTCTGGACTATTTTTTACCCAGTTTGCGGCCCAGAAAACACAGATTAGAGGCTATAAAGTGGGGGATTGCATCCATTCATAAGAAGGCTCTAAAATTCATAATTTTAGGAGTAGATGTAGTTCTTAGAGAGAGAGGTTCTCTCCTCTCTCTTAGGATTAGGATTTAGGATTTCTCTTAGTTTTAGAAGTGACTCTCAATCCCAGGTTCAATATTCCTTTTACTTTATATTTCTCTTTTACCTTTAGATACTCTAATGCTTTTATTTGTATTTGACTTATGTTGCCCAATTGGCTTATGAACTTTTCCATGTTAGATTTTACTACTTTGAATGTATTTTATTTGAGGTATTCCAGATATTTGTGATTTTAATTTAGCTTTCTACATTCTTGGCTTTGGTTAAGTAATTGGTAACGTTTGAGCTGTCAATAAAGCAGTGATTAAAATTGGGAGTTGCTCCAATAACTCTAGTCTTTCCATCGGAATTGACTAGGACCTGAGAATTAAGCTAATTAATCCACTTGATCTACCTTCATAGTAGAGGTTAACAAAGTGAGATTAAAATCCAAATTTCATCACAATTGATAAGGATAGGACCTCCAGTTCTAATACCTTGCCAAGAGTTTATTTTATAGTTATTTATTTATTTTTATTATCATTCAACATACTACTTTCTCACTTTCAAAACCCCAGTTTACAAAACTCATAACCAATAATAAGAACATACTTCCCTGCAATTCCTTGAGAAGACGACCCGAGGTTTGAATACTCGGTTATCAATTTCAAAGGGGTTTGTTACTTGTGACAACCAAAACATTTGTACGAAGGAATTTCTGTCGGTTTAGAGACTATATCTACAACGCGGCTGTTTTTATGACATTCTTTACTGGCAAAAATCCTGACGTCAAAATGGCGCCGTTGCCGGGGAATTGCAAACATGTGCCTTATTATTGGTTATTGTAAATATTTGCTTTTTTATTTGTTTTTATTTTTATTTTTACTTTTTTGCTTTTTCGTAAATTAAAAAGGTTATTGGTTTTTATTTTAAAATTTTTATCTTATCTTATCTTATTTCAAAAATTAAATTTCAAATTTCAAAATTTCAAAATTTCAAATTTCAAAAATTTAAATTTCAAAATTTAATTTTCAAATTCAAAATTTAAATAACCTTTTAATTTAAATTTATTTTTATTTTTGTTTTTAATTTTTTTATTTGCTACTATGAACTCTCACCCCTTTGGCTATGAGTCTGGTTACAATAATGTTACAGGAAGAAGAAATTACAATGAGAACAGGCATCAAGGTTGGAACAATCAAAGATGGGAGGAGCCACAAGGATTTGATCAACCCTCATGGCAACAACCACCTCCAATGGATTATCAACAACCACCACCATATGCTTATGAACCCTTTCCTCAACACAACTTTGAACTACCACACTCACAAGCCAACTACCACCATTCACCTCCATTTGACCCTAACCCACATCCACCATACCAACCACCTTATGAACCAAATGAACCATACATAGATCCACCCCAAACCTCCATGGAGAAAGCACTTGCCGATCTAAACTCTACTATACAAGCTCTCTTCACCCAAATTAGACCACAAAATACCTTCAACAATCAACCCTCAAGCTCTAGTGCACTTCCTTGTCAACCACAGAATAATCTCTCCATCCCATCACCACCATCCATGGAAGAGCACCCACATCCATCAATCCAAGAGCAAGATGATCCCAATTATGCTATTGATATGGAACAGGAAAGAAGGAATCATCTTCACGAATCCATACTTCATAAAGAGCTAGAGGACGCCCTACGGGTAAGGGTAGGAGAGACCCTTGAAGATGAAAGAATAGTTGAAAGGAGTTGTCATGGAAAGAAAATCATCGAGGATGAGTACGATTTTATCCTTAAACAACTGGACAAAGCAGCAATTATTAAAAAAGAAGAAGTGGTTACAGACTTAAGATATGCTGTACCTCCATTGGAAAGTCCAGTCACAGAGCCTCCTTCCATGGTGTTTGATATTGATGTTGAAGAGAGCGTACAACCTCCAAGGCAGATCATAGTTGAAGACTTTATAGAGGTTGATCAAGAGATGGAGATTAAAGAAGAAGAAGTACAACCTCCCATGCCCTTGGTGAGCAATGAAGAAGAGATTGAATTGGAAGAAAGCTACCAAGAGGAAGAGGTTGAAATTGAAGAAGCTTGCAAAGAGGTGGAAGTAGTCAAAGAGCACAAGGGAGTGGAGCTTGAATTTACCTTGCCAAAGTTGTTGGAAACCCCTCCCCCTAAGTTGCCATCATCCTTCACAACATTCAAGTGGGTAAAATTCATATCCCATAGCTTTCTAATCCCACTTGAATATGGGCTACTGGAGATGGATGGTCAACTTAGAGCTCTTTGTGGCATTAAGAGTAAGAGGAAGATGGCTAGTGGTAAAAATTGTCCTGCAAGGTTCATCATGGTTAGAAGCTTTAGGTTTAAATGCAAAGGTTGGTGTAGAGCTCAATTGAATGGGTCTAGGAAGCTGTTTGGTAGCTGCAGTGAGAATTCAAATTACTTATCACCCGGCTAGAAAAATACAGATCCCGACAAAAAAGGGTGTAAAAGCAAGGTTTGGGATCCTGGAATCTGTTCTGACATCCAACACCCCGGGAGCCTAAGAATCTTTTTGAAGCTGCTCAAGGGTTTTACATGCCTAGTTTGGGACCCCGAAGGTTACTGGAATCACAAACACTGGTGGAGATTCATGGATCAGTACAAGCACAAGCCACCATAGTAGGAAGCTCATCAAATGTCCAACTTAAGGACTATAACTAAAAGTGCTAGGTGGGAGACAACCCACCATGGTATGATCGTTCTTTTTCATTTTTATTTAGTTTTATTTGTTTTCGAGTTTTATTTTATTTTATTATATTGAACTTGGAGTTTTGCATCACATTCATATTAACACTGCATTCTGCATCTTTTCAGACTTAAAAAAAAAAAAGCGAGCACGCGACGCGACCGCATCAGCGACGCGTCCGCGTCGCAAGGAGATGGGAGACAATATTAATATGAGCAGAGAGTTTCGCAAGAGCAGCGCTGGAGGCGTGCCAATGGCACAAATCACCCCATGCGACCGCGTCGCTGACGCGACCGCATCATATGGGAATAATGGCCTCCCACGCGACCGCGTCATCCACGCGGCCGCGTGACCTGAAAATCGACGTCAACCGGGTGCATGGCCGAAAGTTGAGCTGGAGTTGGGCTGGAATCATGCTGGAAGCCCAAGCCTCACCATGCGAACGCGTGCCCCACGCGTCCGCGTCATATCCCCATGATGGCCACTCACGCGATCGCGTCACCCACGCGATCACGTCACCCAGGATTTTGGCAATACTAAGTTTTGAACAGAGAGTTGTGCGATCACGAGGCTGCACTCGCGCCACTAGCACAAATCAAGTCACGCGATCGCGTGCCCCACGCGTCCGTGTCGCCAGCGTCGCACACCTTAACCTCATATGCCAAAATATCTTGTCTTTCTCTTCCCCAAATCCTATTTTCTCTTTTCCCTCCTTATTTCTTACTTACTTCTCCTCTCTTTATTTCCCTTCTCATTCTTCTTATCTTTCATTTTATTTTACTTCGTTTATTTGCATATTTCATTCATTGCATTATTTTCACTGGTGTTGGAATTTTATTTGGGTCATTGTGGATTATTGCATAATTATTTGACAATTATATATTACTTTTTAAAGGATGCTTGCATGTTCAATTTAATACTTTCAAATAGCTTATTTACCATACATGCTATGTGTTTGTGAAAAAGCCCATATGGCATTATGCACTTCTCTATTATACTTTATACTATTTAATGCTTGCTTTTCATAAACCCCCTTTACTATTTTAATTGAATATAATTGTCAATACAAACATGGTAATTTATTACAAGTAATGCTTGGTTTATGCTACTCATGCCCTTTTCCGGCATGCCAATAAACACCCTGCATCCACTTATCTTTCGATGCACTGGCTATTTTTCATTGCTGGCTTTTCACATGTACTCGAGAGCATGTGTTAATGTCAATTACATCCTAATGTGCATTCATCACCACTCTTCCATTCTCTTCCTTGCTATATATCTATTTGAATTTAATTTACTTTCTCTTCCCTTCTTCAGGATGGCCACCAAGGAAGGAAAGGAGAAAGCTACTCCCAAACCGCCAGCAAGGAAAGGAACAAAAAAGAGCCCAGCTGAGAAACCACAACTCCCATCCACTTCCACATCTTAGCATGCACCGAGGACGGTGCAATCTTTAAGTGTGGGGAGGTCGATACCGATCTCCATGGGTTGGTACTTTCTTGTCTCAAACACCAATGTTTAAATTTTCTTTGTAGACTAGTTATTGCATTTGCATGTTTGTTTTATTTTTGCATATTTTACCACTTGGTGGAACATTTTCTTTTTCAAAAATTTTTTTTGAGAATTTCACTAATTTGAATAAAATTTAATGTTACACTTGTTTGAAGAGATATTATACTGGAACATGGTTTAGAGCTCGAACACACAAAATCTGTGAGATTTTTGAGCCTATTTAATTGGTTGCATTTTATCAACCAATATTTTATTTTTGGTGTGTGTTTTTCTCTCTAAAATTGTGATGTTTGTCTTGCTTAATTCTATATTTCCATTGTTTGATGTATACATACACTTATATGATTGAGGCCTTTGTTTCACTGAGCTTACATACCCATATAGCCTTACCTTTCATTATCCTTTGCAAACCAATTTGAGCCTATTTTACCCCTTTGTTCTATTACTTTAGCACATCATTAACTCTAAGAGGAAAACAATATTGTCCTTAATTTGAATCCTTGGTTAGCTTAGACTAGTGAGAGTGCTCATGAATTAAGTGTGGGGGAAAAGTGGGTTTGAAAATGTTTGGTTTAAGAATTGGGTGTTATATATCTTTATGAAAATGTGAAAGAAATAGGACATGTTCATGCATTCAAATTGATTATAAAATATAAAATATATATTAAAAATAAATTAAACAAAAAATATATATATATATATATATAAATAAATATATATATATAGAGAGAGAGAGAGAGAGAAAAGAAGAAGAAAAAGAGAGAGAAAAAGAAAAGAAAAAGAGCAAATAAGAAAAAGGGGACAAAATGCCCCAAAGTAAGTGGTGAAAAGCAACGCATATGTACTGTACTTGAAATTAGAATGCATGAATATGTGGAAAACATGGTTGATGGATAGTTAGAATTTGTATTGTGATTACATGGATTGTCTAAAGTTAGGTGAAAAGTTTAAGTTAATTAAGGATTCAGATTTTAGTCCACTTGACCAAATACAATCCTACCTTGACCTTAACCCCATTACAACCCTTAAAAGACCTCTTGATTTGTGTATCTGTGCATTAAATTTGTGTTGATTGTTAGATGAAGAGCAAGCCTTAGAAAGCAAGGTTAGTAGAGAATTGAGAGATCGAACCTTAAACACCTGAGTGATTAGAGTGTATACACTACCAGTAAGGGTTCGATGCTCAATTCCTTGTTCCCTGCTTTCATAAGCTATTTTCTTCTTACAAGTCTATTTGTGCTTCATTTTCATGATTTGAATTAGTGAAATCCAGTTCATATTTCCTCTTGAAAGATTTGTTTACTTTTAACCAAGTAGGTAGAAACATTTTTTGCATGTAGTTGCATTCATATAGATAGGTTGCATTTCATGCATTCTACCATTCCTCTTCATTTCTTTATAGTTTCTCTTGAGCTTAGCATGAGGACATGCTAATGTTTAAGTGTGGGAACGTTGATAAACCACTATTTCATGGTTTATCTTGTGCTCAGTTGAGTGGTTACACTTTACCCACTTATTCATACTATTTGCATGATTTTACATTTGCCTTCCTAATTATGTGCTTTGATTGAAAACATGCTTCTTTGATCTTATATTTGCTTATTATTAATCCTCTCTTATTACCATTAGATGCCTTGATATGTGTGTTAAGTATTTTCAGATATTATAAGGCAGGAATGGCTTGGAGGATGGGAAGAAAGCATGCAAAAGTGGAAGGAATGCAAGAAGTTGGAGAAATTGCTAAGTTGTCCAGCCTGACCTCTCTGCACTCAAACGGCTATAACTTTAGCTACAGAGGTCCAAACGACACGGTTCCAGTTGCGTTGGAAAGCTAACGTCCGGGGCTTTGATTTGATATATAATATGTTATAGTTCCCCTGAAGCTAGGCGACGCGACCGCGTGATCCATGCGGCCGCATCGCAGTGACAGAAATCCAGCGTGGCAAAATTCGAAACCAGCGAATTCTGGACTGTTTTTGACCCAGTTTGCGGCCCAGAAAATACAGATTAGAGGCTATAAAGTAGGGGATTGCATCCATTCATAAGAAGGCTCTAAAATTCATAATTTTAGGAGTAGATGTAGTTCTTAGAGAGAGAGGTTCTCTCCTCTCTCTT
Organism: Arachis ipaensis; assembly: GCF_000816755.2. Taxonomy (NCBI): domain Eukaryota; kingdom Viridiplantae; phylum Streptophyta; class Magnoliopsida; order Fabales; family Fabaceae; genus Arachis; species Arachis ipaensis. Next base: position 42,136,711 of record NC_029785.2, on the reverse strand, counting down.
AGGATTAGGATTTAGGATTTCTCTTAGTTTTAGGAGTGACTCTCAATCTCAGGTTCAATATTCCTTTTACTTTATATTTCTCTTTTACCTTTAGATACTCTAATGCTTTTATTTGTATTTGACTTATGTTGCCCAATTAGCTTATGAACTTTTCCATGTTAGATTTTACTACTTTGAATGTATTTTATTTGAGGTATTCCAGATATTTGTGATTTTAATTTAGCTTTCTACATTCTTGGCTTTGGTTAAGTAATTGGTAACGTTTGAGCTGTCAATAAAGCAGTGATTGAAATTGGGAGTTGCTCCAATAACTCTAGTCTTTCCATCGGAATTGACTAGGACCTGAGGGTTAAGCTAATTAATCCACTTGATCTACCTTCATAGTAGAGGTTAACAAAGTGAGATTAAAATCCAAATTTCATCACAATTGATAAGGATAGGACCTCCAGTTCTAATACCTTGCCAAGAGTTTATTTTATAGTTATTTATTTATTTTTATTATCATTCAACATACTGCTTCTTCACTTTCAAAACCCCAGTTTACAAAACTCATAACCAATAATAAGAACATACTTCCCTACAATTCCTTGAGAAGACAACCCGAGGTTTGAATACTCGGTTATCAATTTCAAAGGGGTTTGTTACTTGTGACAACTAAAACGTTTGTACGAAGGGATTTCTGTCGGTTTAGAGACTATATCTACAACGCGACTGTTTTTATGACATTCTTTACTGGCAAAAATTCTGACGTCAGAGGCTTATCCTCTTCCTGAGAAATTTTCAGAGGTTCTTTTATTTCCTCTGGTTCTTCCAAATCAGGCTGAACATCTTTAAAGATGTCCTCTAGCTCTTATTTGAGACTCTCTGTCATATTGATCTCTTCCACCAAGGAGTCAATAATATCAACGCTCATGCAGTCATTTGATGTGTTTGGATGCTGCATAGCTTTGACAACATTTAACTTGAACTCATCCTTATTGACTCTCAGGGTCACTTCCCCTTTTTTGACATCAATGAGAGTTCGTCCAGTTGCTAGGAAGGGTCTTCCTAGAATGAGAGTTGCACTCTTGTGCTCCTCCATTTCCAGCACTACAAAGTCAGTGGGAAAGGCAAATGGCCCAAACTTGACAATCATGTCTTCAATTATGCCTGATTGGTATTTAATGGAGCCATCAGCAAGTTGAAGACAGATCCAGGTTGGTTTGACCTTTTCAGTCAAGCCAAGCTTTCTGATAGTGGATGCAGGGATTAGATTGATACTTGCCCCAAGATCACATAGAGCTGTCTTGGTACAAGCACCCTCTAATGTTCATGGTATCATAAAGCTTCCGGGATCCTTAAGCTTTTTTGGTAAGCTTGTTAGGATGATTGCACTGCATTTTTCAGTGAGAAAAACCTTTTTCTGTTTCTCTCCAATCCTTCTTATGACTTAAGATCTCTTTCATGAACTTAGCATAAGAGGGTATTTGCTCAAGTGCCTCTGCAAACGAAATCTTTATTTCAAGAGTCCTGAGATAGTCTCTAAAGCGGGCAAATTGTTTATCCTGTTCCGCTTGGCGGAGTTTCTGAGGATAAGGCATTTTGGCTTTATATTCTTCAACCTTAGTTGCTGCAGGTTTATTTCCTACAAAGGCAGGTTGAGAAGCCTTCTTGAGGGAGTTATTATCAGCACTTGCAGGTGTCTGATCCCTCACTAGCGTTTGAACGCCAGAATTGGACATGGATTGGGCGTTTAACGCCAGATTCCTACCCTTTTCTGGCGTTTGAACGCCAGAACTGGACGTGGATTGGGCGTTTAACGCCAGTTTTTCACCTGTTTCTGGCATTTGAATGCTAGACTTATTCCTCTTTGGGCTCTTACTGTCCTCAGAGGGATTTTGGGTAGCAGGTTGCTCATCCTCTGTCAGTTGTTCCTTTCTTGGATTTTTGCTGCTTTGAGTTGAGATATTTAATATTTTTCCACTTCTTAATTGAACTCCTTGGCACTCCTTTGTTATCTGTTTTGATAAATGTTGTTTTGTCTGATTCAATTGTGATTCCATATTCACTACAAGAAAAAGCAATATTTGTAACAAAAAAATTGTTACAAAAAACTGGAATTTTGAAACAAAAGGAATTTGTAACGAAAAAAATGGTTGTTGCAGTATGTCCCGTTACAAAAAGTTTTTATAACAAAAAATGAAACTGTTATAATTCAAAACAATATTTTGTAACAAATTTTTTTGATACAAAAATAAAAATTTGTTACAAAAGTGATAACAAAATTTGATCTTCAAAATATTTTGTGACAATATATTTTTTCCTATCATAAAATTTTGTTACAAAATATAACTTGATTTTGTAACATTTTATTTTCTTTAGTTACAAAAACACAATATTTATTTTGTAACAATATTTTTTAATACAATTACATACATAATTTATCAAATTAATTTTTTAATTAATTGATATATTAACTATTTTACTGAGCAAGTCAACATTTATATAATACGTAAAAACATAGATAATTAAAACATACTTCATTTAACTAAAATTGTTTTAAACATAATAACATTAATGTCTACATTGATTAATTCTACAAGTTATATTTCTTACACAAGTTCAACCAAAAGTTAAAAGTCTAATATATATTAGTGTCTCTATGAATAAAAATATTCTTGAGTCCTTTAGGTAGCATATTGTCACAATTTTAGCACTCCTGAAATAAAAAAACCGAAACAAAAAATTAGAAACAAGATATAACACCAATTACAATTTTTTTCACTAACTTTTATTGAAAATCTTTAGAAAAATTTTAACAGAACCTCCCTTAAAACTTGGATCTTTCCACCGTCAACGGTTCCATCAATAACCAATGCATTACTTATTTCTCAACCAATACACAACCAAATTTATCAAATCAAATAATAGGACATTTGTCATTTATCAACCATGACACAAGTAAAATGTAATAAATAGATCCATATACAATTAAACTATACTAATAATATATGAATCATCTATGAATATGTATTAAAACCATAAGCAATTTTAGGGGCACCTTTAATTGTCTAGTTTCTTTCATTGTCAAAGCGCACTATGAAAGAGTTCACAACGGCTTGTTGAGCTTCCAATTGAGTTTTCAGTCGAGCTAATAATATTACCAACAGTGAAAAAATGTTTCTTTGCTCACAAGCCTCACTTCTCTATATCCAACAAAAAGGCAAAAAATGTTTAAAGATAACATCAAGGAATGTGAAAGACTGAATTTTATTTACTAAAACTGAAAATGATAGTTATGACTATGATTATACTACTGAGTACTTAAATAGAATAAAGTGATGTATGATGTATCTGTGTTCATTATTTATGTAACAAGCAATAAACCAACCATATAAATTAAAGGCAAAGAAGGGGAAAAACTTGACTTACTAACCAGTGATGCAAGAAGAACGGGTACCCATGATGGACTAGCAAGTATGGCCTTCCACCAATAATAGAGATTACCAAACTCTTGAATAACAACAAAAATTAAGACAGAATTAGAATATTAGATATTCACATTTGTGCATGCTCCAATTAAAACTTCTTGATACACTGATGCAGTAAAAAGGAGAAAAAAATTTGAATTAAACATAAAACAAATAAAAAAAATGATTGTCATTATTATCCCTTTTTAATTAAAAGAGCCGGAGAGGCATCACAGAACTCACAAGAAAGAAAAATAAAACATATACAGAATTGAAAAAAGAACATTATTTTATATATGTTCAGCAACATAATAATTAGTTTCTTGAATTTCTCAAACTTCTAGCATCAATTCAAAACCTAGTAATACAAGTCATTTTGAGTTTATAAAAGTTCCATGAATATAACCATACTTATGAAACTAATTAGACTCGTTACACTAGACCAAAAAAAATTATATTTAAGACATTTAAAATTAAGTGATAAAACTAAATAAACCATATGGAGCCATATTCAACAGCCATAAAGGACAATTTATCTTAGCCACAACATGATAGTGCAATCTCGGAAGAATGCTGACAACAAAGGACCAAATTTGTCTTCGCCACAACCTGACAGTACATTATATAAAATTTCGCATATAGTATTTTTCACCTATGACATACAAGAGTTGGATCAATTACTTACAAATAAATTCACTAACTTAAGGTATCTGCCCAAATTCAATTATATAGATATATGCACAATTTTTCTTTCTATTTTTTTAAAGAGGGAATGGTTATTTTATCAAACCCTAATTAACTCCAAAAAAAACATAATCCATCAACCAGTTGAAAAAAAACATATGGATATAGTAGTGATAACTTAAATTTACCATAGGCTTTCATGCGAAAACGCTTACCGTACTCAAGGAGTAATGACTGGACCAAGTAGCGGCAGCACCGGTGGTAGTTGTGGCAACCACGTCGACTTTCCCGGTGGCCAGGAACGGTCACGAGACTTTATCCTCCTCCAGCAGCGCAGTGACGCAACGACAGCTCCAATGACGACGTCGGAACAGCGACGGCAAGCTCGGCGGTGACCAAGGATGCGGTGCTACACTGTGACAGCCATGGTAGCAGCGACGTCGCAGCAGCAGGCTTCTCTTCACGGAAAACCAGTTGCGGTCGGAAGTGGGTGGCTCGACAGCGGTGAGGCAGAACGGTGGCAGTTCACTCGCACGTCCTCTTCTACCTCTCGGCGACGGCGACGCAATGGTTTTTCTCTCCTCCAACGTCTCCTCTCTCTCCTCGTCGGTTCCGCGCGACACGACGGCGGCGGCAAGGAGCGCGGCGGCATGAGCACCACGGCGCACTCCCTCTCCTCTCCTCGCATGACCCACTTCTCCCTCGGTTCTCTCTTCCTCTCCGCGCTCCCTTTCTTTCTTTCCTTCTTTCTTTTCTTTCTCCACTTCTGCGTGTGTGTGTACACTTGAGCGGAGTATTGTGAGGGAGTGTAAGCGGCACTGTGTGTATGAGGAGAGTGTAAGCTGGGAGTGATGTTAGAAATTAGGGTTCGGGTTTTAGGTAAAAATAGGTATAAGGGTAATTTGATCCTTTCTAATAAAAATAGGGATAGTATATAATTGAAACAAATTTTAGTTTAATAAAATTATCTTTAAAAAAATATTATTTAGTTAAATTATTAAAATTTTAAATTTTAAATAAAAATTATATGAATTCTAATTAATTTTAAATTTAAAATCTGATCACTTTGATTTAATTATTTTTTGGTAAATAATTATTTAAAAATAAAATCATGAATAACTATAATAAATGACAAATAATTTATTATTTATTTTCTAACAATTGGAGATCTTACAGATTTAATGATGTGTTCGATTATGGTGGGTTTAGGACTAGTAAAGAAAGAAAAAAAAGTCAAAGCTCTATATTTTATTTTTCAGAGAGTTTTTCAAAAATTTATTTAAGTGTAAAAATATGTTAAATTTTAGAGCGATAATAAAACAAAAAATAATATTTGTTATAAATTTATTTTAAATAAGAGAAGGAGGGTGACCCAGCGAGGTAGCGATGACGGTTGTGCCTTCTGTAATGAGATGGTGATCTTGAGTGTGAGAGGTGGAGCCGTGGAGGTAGCGAGAGTGAACGAGGACAATGAACAGCAGAATGAAGAGTGAAGTGAGGGTTAGAATTAGGAGTTTTACTTTTTACATTTTTTTAAATTTTAACTATTTTTATTTGTTTTTAACAATTAATTTATTTTAATTTAAAAATTAATTTCTAGTCAATATTTAAGACTTGATTATTAGTAAAAATTATATATTAATTTTATAAAAAATATAAAATAATATATACCATTTTTAAAAATTAATCATTTAATCTTTAATTTTTATAAAAAATAATTAATTAATATAAATAATATTTTAAAAAATAAATTTTTGAAACAAAATAAAATTATTTTAAAGATTTTAACATATTAAAATATTTTTTTTAGTTACGAAAATTCTTATATTTTGTGACAAACAAATAACTTGTTACAAATAATATTGAATTTTGTGACAAATTAATTTTTTGTTACAAAATGATTAGAGTTTTTCAAACAAATGAATATTTTGTTACAAAATATTATGAACTTTTGCAACAATTTCATTTTTTGATACAAAATATTATAAAATTTTGCAACAAAATACCGATTCGTTACAAAAGCCAATATAATTTGTAACAAAAAAATTAAATCATTAAAAAATATCAAAACTTTTTGTAACAAATTGTATTGTTGTTACAAAATATTATTATTATGTAACAATCACTAATTTTTGTTACAAAAAAAATAATTATTTGTAACAATTTTAAATTTGTTACAAAGTTTTTGTTACAAATGTTCCATTTTCTTGTAGTGATCCTTGTTAGCATTTTTGGTTTCTTGTAGCATCTCCTTGAATTCTGCTAACTGCCTTGTTATAGAAGATAGTTACTGATTGAGTTCAGCAACTTGTTCCTGAGGACTAAAGTCAGTTGATACTGCCTTAGCTTCTTCTTTCATGGAGGATTCATTACTTATGTATAGATGCTGATTTCTAGCAACTATGTCGATAAGCTCTTGAGCCTCTTCAATAGTCTTTCTCATGTGTATAGATCCACCAGCTGAGTGGTCTAGAGATATCTGAGCTTTTTCTGTAAGTCCGTAGTAGAAGATGTCTAACTGCACCCACTCTGAAAATATTTCAGAGGGGCATTTCCTTAGCATCCCTCTATACCTCTCCCAGACATTATAAAGGGATTCATCATCCTCTTGTTTAAAGCCTTGGATGTCCAGCCTTAGCTGTGTCATCCTTTTGGAGGGAAATATTGATTCAGGAATTTGTCTGATAACTGTTTCCATGTTCTTATGCTTGCTGTGGGTTGGTTATTTAACCACTTCTTAGCTTGATCTTTTACAGCAAATGGAAATAGTAACAGCCTATATACATCTTGATCTACCTCCCTATCACGCACTGTGTTAGCAATTTGCAAGAACGGCGCCAAAAACTTGGTGCACAAATTGTAAATCACACTTTTCACAACTTGTACCACTAACCAGCAAGTACACTAGGTCGTCTAAGTAATACCTTACGTGAGTAAGGGGTTGATCCCAGGAGATTGTCGGCTTGAAGCAAGCTATGGTTATTTTGTAATTCTTAGTCAGGAAATTAATAATAAAAATGGTTGGGTTTATGAAAAGTAATTAACATAAAATAAATAATACTTGTTATGCAGTAATGGAGAACAGATTGAGGTTTTCGAGATGCTCTGTCTTCTGAATCTCTGCTTTCTTATTGTCTTCTTCTTCACGCATGCAGATCTCCTTCCATGGCAAGCTGTATGTTGGTGGATCACCGTTGTCAATGGCTACCATCCGTCCTCTCATTGAAAATAGTCCAAATGCGCTGTCACCGCATGGCTAATCATCTGTCGGTTCTCACTCATGTTGGAATAGAATCCGTTGATTCTTTTGCATCTGTCACTACGCCTAACACTCACGAGTTTGAAGCTCGTCACAGTCATCCCTTCCTAGATCCTACTCGGAATACCACATACAAGGTTTAGACTTTCTGGATCTCAGAAATGGCCGCCAATAATTCTAGCCTATACCACGAAGACTCTGATCATGAACCAGGAGGCTAAGAGATACACACTCAATCTAGTGCAGATAGAACAGGGGTGGTTGTCAGGCACGCGTTCATAGGTGAGAATGATGATGAGTGTCATGGATCATTACATTCATCAGGGTGAAGTACGAGTGAATATCTTATAATAGAAACAAGCATGATTGAATGAAAAACAGTAGTGATTGCATTAATTCATCGAAACACAGCAGAGCTCCTCACCCCCAATCATGGGGTTTAGAGACTCATGCCATCAGAAATACAATATGAAGTGTAAAAAATGTCATGAGGTTCAAAATAAATCTATAAAAGTAGTTTTTATACTGAACTAGTGACCTAGGGTTACAGAAAATGAGTAAACTGAGGTAGATAGTGTAGAAATCCACTTCCGGGGCCCACTTGGTGTGTGCTTGGGCTGAGCATCGAGCTTTACATGTGTAGAGGCTTCTCTTAGAGTTAAATACCAGGTTGCAGCCTATTTCTGGCGTTGAACTCTGGTTTGTAACCTGTTTCTGGCATTTAACTTCAGAATAGGGCAGGAATTTGGCGTTTAAATGCCATTTTGCATCATCAAAACTCGGGCAAAGTATGGACTATTATATATTGCTGGAAAGCCCTGGATATCTACTTTCCAACGCAATTAAGAGTGCGTTAATTGGGTTTCTGTAGCTCCAGAAAATCCATTTCGAGTGCAGGGAGGTTAGAATCCAACAGCATCTGCAGTCCTTTTTCAGCCTCTGAATCAGATTTTTGCTCAGGTCCCTCAATTTCAGCCAGAAAATACCTGAAATCATAGAAAAACACACAAACTCATAGTAAAGTCCATAAATGTGATTTTTGCATAAAAACTAATAAAATTATACTAAAAATTAACTAAAACATACTAAAAACTATGTAAAAATAATGCCAAAAAGTGTATAAATTATCTGCTCATCAAACGCCCATGCTGTATACCCTTACTGGCGTTAAATGCTAGTTCCCTTACCAGGGCGTGGTGTTCAACGCCAGCTTCCTTGTCTGTTGGGGCGTTGAACACCCAGTGAGGGCTTCCTCACTGGCGTTCAGCGCCAAAGTTCCTGCTTGTTTGGGCGTTGAACATCAAGCCAGTATCCCTGGCTGGTGTTCAACGCCAGCTCTGCTGCCAGGATGGGCATTGAACGCCCAGTGAGATCTTCCTCATTGGCATTTAATGCCTTCCCAGTCTCTCCAGATTCGGCCTCAGCCTTAGTGGTGATGGCCTTGCACTCTTCTCTTGGGTTTACTTCTGTGTTACCAGGAAGAGTTTCAGGAGGAGTCTTAGGGATTCTCTTGCTTAGTTGACCAATCTGTACCTCTAAATTTTTTATGAAGGACCATATTTCAGTTATGAATCTATGAGTGGTCCTAGAGAGGTTGGAGACTATAGTAACTAAGTTAGAGAGGCTCTGCTTAGGAGTCTCCATATTCCCTTGAGAAGATGGGATTGGTGGCCTGTTGTTGAACCTATTCTGGTTCCTTCCACCTTGATTATTTTTGAAGCCTTATTGAGGCTTCTGTTGATCCTTTCATGAAAGGTTGGGATGATTCCTCCATGAAAGATTGTAGGTGTTTTCATAGGATTCTCCCATGTAATTCACCTCCTCCATGGTAGGTTGATAAGGATCATAAGCTTCTACTTTAGAAGAAGTTTCATGAGTACTGCCAGCTGCAGTTTGCATTCTAGTTAAATACCGAGAGATCATATTGACCTCCTGGGTCAAGATCTTGCTCTGAGCCAATATGGCATTCAGAGTATCAACTTTAAGAACTCCTTTCTTCTGAAGTACCCCATTATTTACAGGGCTTCTTTCATAAGTGTACATGAATTGGTTGTTTGCAACCATCTCAATGATTTCTCTTGCTTCTGTAGGCGTTTTCTTCAAGTGGAGTGATCCACATACAGAGCTATCCAATGAGATTTTGGACATCTCAGACAGACTATCATAGAACACGCCTATGATAGACCATTCTGAGAGCATGTCAGGAGGACATCTCCTGATCAGTTGCTTGTATCTTTCTCAAGCTTCACAGAGGGATTCACCTTCTCTTTGTCTGAAGGTTTGAACTTTCACTTTAATTTTGCTCATCTTTTGAGGAGGAAAGAATTTAGTCAAGAAAGCATTAACCAGCTTTTCCCAAGAGTCTAGACTCTCTTTAGGTTGAGAATCCAACCATATCTTAGCTCTGTCTCTTACAGTAAAAGGAAAGAGCATAAGTTTGTAGACCTCAGAATTCACTCCATTGGTCTTAATAGTATCACAGATCTACAAGAATTCAGCTAGGAACTGATGTGGATCTTCCAGTGGAAGTCCATGGAACTTGCAATTATGTTGCAGAAGAGAGACTAACTGAGACTTAAGCTCAAAATTGTTAGCTCCAATGGCAGGTACAAAGATACTTCTGCCATAAAAGTCAGAGGTAGGCATGGTGAAGTCACCAAGAACCTTTCTTGCCTCTCCTTCAGGTTTGGCCATGTCTTCAGCTTCTTCAAAATTTTTTGAAAGGTTTCTTCTGGAGTGTTGTACTTTAATTTGTTGTAAGCTCCTCCTTAAAGTCCTTTCAGGTTCAGGATCAAGATTAAAGAGAGGTTCTTTATCCCTGTTCCTGGTCATAAAAAAGAAAAGAAGAAACCAAGGACAGAAAAGAATGGGAGCTCTATGTTCAAGAACAGAGGACTCCCTGTGAGATGTGAAGAAAGAAGAGGAAGATAGAAGAATGAAGATAGAAGAAGGAGAAGAAGAATAATTCAAATAAATAGAAGTAGAGAGGAGAAGAAGTGGAAATAGAAAAGATAAATAAGAATTAAAATATTTTTATTTTTGTTTTATTTATTTATTTATTTCGAAAATAAAGGTTAATTAATTAAAAAGAAGTAATGAAATTCGAAAAAGAAGATAGAGAAATAGAGGAAGGATTTTCATAAATTAGGAGAGAGAAGAATTAGTTAGAAAATTTTGAGAAAGAAGAGAGAGAAGATAAGTAATTAATTAAGAAAAGATTTGAAAACAAGATAAGATAAAGATTTGAAAAAGATTTGAATTTTTGAAAATGTTTGATTTTTAAAATTTGAAATTTGAAATAAGATAATATAAGATTTTTGAATTTTAAAGAAAGATAAAAGGATAAGATAAGATTTTGAAAAAGATAAGATTTTTTGAAAAGATTTAATTTTGAAAAGATTTCAATTTTGAAATTGAAAACTAAGATAAGATAAGATAAAAATTTTTAAATTAAAATAAAGATAGAAAAGATATTTTTTATTTTTGAATTTAATGAGGAAAGAGAAAAACAACAAAAAGATACCAAACTTAAAATTTTTAGATCTAAAGGGACCTAGTGTGTGAAAATTAACAAGAAAAACACAAAGAGACACCAAACTTAAAAATTTTAAGATCAAAACAAAAAGAAAAACAAGAAGACTTTGAAGATCAAGAAGAACACCAAGAACAAAACTCAAAGAATTCAATGAACACAAGAACATGCAAAAGACACCAAACTTAAAATTTTTGAAAATCAAAGACAAACTTTTCGAAAATTTCAAAGAAAATATACAAGAAGACACCAAACTTAAAGATTGATACAAGATTTAAACAAAGAAAATATTTTTGAAAATTTTTAGAAAGAATAACTCAAAGAATTCGAAAATTTCAACAAGAACAAAAACAAAAGACTCAAACCAAAAACAAAGATTAAACAAAGAAAAGAAAAAATAATTTTTTTTTATTTTTTCGAAAATAAAGAAGAAGAAAATAAATATAAAAGACTCAAACAAAATTAAAGACAATACCTGATCGAAGGAACAAGATAATCCGTTAGTTGTCCAAACTCGAACAATTCCCGACAACGGCGCTAAAAACTTGGTGCACGAATCCCCACGCTTCGTACAGTTGAACCAGCAAATACACTGGGTCGTCCAAGTAATACCTGAGCGAGTCAAAGTTGATCCCACGAGGATTGTGGTTTGAAGCAAGCTATGGTTATCTTGCAGGTCTTAGTCAGGCGGATAGAAGAGTTGTTGAATTTGTGAGATCTAAACTAGGTTGACATGTTTAATTGCAAAAAAGGAAATAAAGAATAAGGGTATAAAATACTTTGTAAATTTGAATGTAAACAGTGATAAGAAGATAGTTAAGGCTTGGAGATGCTTTGTCCTTCTGGATTAACTCTGGTATTACTGTCTTCTTCAATTGTGAATGATTTCTTCTATGGCCGGCTGTATGTGATCAATGCCGTACGGTCGCGGTCACCAATCTCCTCCAGATCTAAACCCCAGGGTTAGTGTGGATCTATTCTGATTGAGGGTGAAGCTCCTGCAGTCCATTCTCCTTAATGATCCTACTTAAAATGCCACAGACATGGTCGGATCTTCCGGATTAGAGAATACTGCACCTTTGGGTTCTAGCCTCTACCATAGAGACCCTAATCTCCCCATACTTCAGCTGAACTGGTGTCTCGAGAAGTCCCCAATGAAGTCATGGATTAACCGTCTAAGAGATGTATAATCAAGCTGGCGGTTCGATGCTTTTCAGTCATGTATTCTCACGAACCCAAGAAGAACACGGGTGGTTGTCAAGCACGCAGTCTTAGTATGAAGAATGGAGCTGATTGTCATGGATCGTTCCATTCATCAAGTTGAAGAACGAATATACATCTTAGAATTGAATCAAGCACGGATTGAAGAGAAATAGGAATACTTTTATTAATTCAAAGAACTCATCAAAGCTCCTCCCCTCAACCTAGGAGGTTTAGAAACTCATACTGATATAGAACATAATGATAAACAAAATATGGCATTAAGGTCTCGTCCCCCTCTTAATGAGAGGTGTAAAAGTCTTTAAATACTAAACTAATGACTAAGGATTACATTAAGAAGGGTAAAACAATCTTTTTAGTGCTAAAATCTACTTCTAGGGCCTACTTGGTGAGTGTTTGGGATGAGTTTGATTAAGATCCACGTGCTAGGAGGCCTCTAGGGCATTGAACGCTGGCAAGGGGGTCTTCTTTGGGTGTTTGGGTGCTAGTCTCCTCCTTTGGGCGCTGGACGCTTGGAATGGGGCAGGAGGCTGGCGTTGGACGCCAGTTTTGGGCCTTCTATTCTGAAGCAAAGTATGGATTATTAAACATTGCTGGAAAGCTCTGGAAGTCAGCTCTCCATAGCCGTTGACACACTTCGTACAACTGTACTAGCAAGTGCACTGGGTCGTCCAAGTAATACCTGAGCGAGTCACGTCGATCCCACGAGTATTGTGGTTTGAAGCAAGCTATGGTTATCTTGCAGATCTTAGTCAGCTGAGTAGCAGATTTGTTGGATTTGGTTAAAAGCATAAAAGGAATGAAAAATGGAATTATAAGGTTTGATTATAAGTAGGGATAAGAAGATGGTTAAGGCTTGGAGATGCTTTGTCCTTCTGGATTAACTCTGGTATTACTGCCTTTTTCAATTGTGAGTGATTTCTTCTATGGCACGCTGTATGTGATCAACGCCATATGGTTGCAGTCGCCAATCTCCTCCAGATCTGAACCCCAGGGTTAGTGCGGATCCATTCTGATTGAGGGTGAAGCTCCTGCAGTCCATTCTCCTTAATGATCCTACTCAAAATGCCATAGACAAGGTCGGATCTTTTGGATCGGAGGATGCTGCGCCTTTGGGTTCTAGCCTCTACCACAGAGACCCTAATCTCCCGTACGTTGGCTGAACTGGTGTCTCGAGAAGTCCCTAACGAAGTCGTGGATTACCCATCTAAGAGATGTATAATCAAGCCAGTGGTTTGATGCTTTCCAGTCACGTATTCACACAAACCCAAGAAGAACACGGGTGGTTGTCAGACATGCGGTCTTAGTATGAAGAACGAAGATTATTGTCACGGTTCATCCCATTCATCAAGTTAAAGAACGAAGATACATCTTAGATTTGAATCAAACATGAATTGAAGAGAAACAGTAATATTTTTATTAATCCATAAAACTCAGCAGGGATCCTCCCCTCAACCTAGGAGGTTTAGAAACTCATACTAATAGAAAATACAGTGTGAGAAATGAAATATGGCATAATGGTCTCTATGATTATTTAAAATATCCCTTAACTACTAAACTAATTATTAAGGATTACATAAGAAAGGGTATAACAGTCTTTTAGTGCTAAAATTCACTTTCGGGCCCCACTTGGTGAGTGTTTGGGCTGAGCTTGATTGAGATGCACGTGCTAGGAGGCTTCTAGGGCATTGAACGCTGGCTAGGGGTCCTCTTTGGGCGTTTGGACGCTGGTCTCCTTCTTTGGGCGCTGGACGCCTGAACTAGGGCAGGAGGCTGCCGTTGGACGCCAGTTTTAGGCCTTCAATTCCGAAGCAAAGTATGGACTATTATATATTTCTAGAAAGCTCTAGCAGTTGAGAACGCTCCATTTGGACTTCTGTAGCTCTAGAAAAGCTCTTCCGAGTGCAAGGAGGTCAGATTCGGACAGCATCTACAGTGCTTTCTCTGTCTCTGAATTAGACTTTTGCTCCAGCTCCTCAATTTTAGCTAGAAAATACTTGAAATTGCATAAAGATACACAAACTCAAAGTAGAATCTAAAAATGTGAATTTTACACTAAAACCTATGAAAACTTAATAAAAATTAAATAAAATATGCTAAAAACTATATGAAAATGATACCAAAAAGTGTATAAAATATCCGCTTATCAGCGCCCTAAGTGGCAGCAAGCTCCTATTCGTTTCTGACTTCTTGGCGCTAAACACCAAGTTCGACATTTAGCGCCCTATAAGACAGAGAGCTCGCACACGTTACGAGGCACCTGGCGCTAAACTTCCAGTTCTGCGTTTAGCGTCAGCTTGGCAGAATGGCTACACGCAATCCAAAGTGCTTGGGCGCTAAACGCCATATGTGGCATTTAGTGCCAGCTTAACAGCATCAAAATCCTTCTCTTTTTTTCTGCACAGACTCTGTCAAATTGATCCAAACTTCATCTGAAATAATCAAAACAATAGAACGACTCAAAGTAGCTTCTAAACAGACTTCGAACACTAAAAACTCAATAAAACTAAATAAATTCATATCTAAAACAATCGGAAAATAAAGAAAAGATGCTTACGCATCAGCCAACCCATATTTCTTCCTCCCAGTGCACGAAGGCACGGGCTTCAAGTTTTAGAGTCGGGCTCCGGATTTAGGTGCCCAGCTTGGTGTCACCAAACTTTGCTTTCTTATTGATTTTCATCCTGTTTTTCTTAATTTTTACCTAAAAACTCAATATTCTATTACAACTCTAAATATATGATTAGTTATCAAAACATCACTAAAAACAGAAAGATTTGATTCAAAAACTAAGAAAACTAATGAAAAAGAAGTCTAAAAAATGGTTAAGATGACATATCATTACATATGATATAAGCAACTTAAGTCATCATCTAGGACAATAAGTATAATAAAAAATAGACAAAAGTACATACAAATTTTCACACGGTGGACAGATGTATTCTTCAATTTTTTAATGAGTCATCTGTACACACCAATATAAAATTCTGTTGTCAATTCTACCCTTCCGTGGCCTGAGTAATTTTTTCGGCGGTGGTAGAGGTCAGGTGGCACGATATTATATGATGTGGTCAATTTGGGGTGACACAGTGAAAAATATAATTATTACATTATTAAATTTGTTAAAAAAATATAAGAAAAGGGTTGGAACCACTGTTCATCCTCTTCCTTCTTCAATTTCTTCGAACCCTAAGAACCTTAACACATGTTGGAAACAAATTTTTCCTGCACTCTCTTCATTTTCCTCTATACATCTTGTCTGTCGTAATAGGGGGTTTATAAACTCTAATGTATCAAAATGTGACACTCTCGACGAAGGAAGGATATACCTCATGCTTGTGCCAATGGTTGTGGTGGCTCGTCATCTACGCCAAAAAATAGGAAGAAGAAGAAGTTCGACTACAACAACGGCAAGTGTTTGCATGGACTTGACGTAGTGGTGCTTGAGTCTGCTACAGAGTGGAACCTTGGAAGATTATTTTTTCGTTGTTCGTTATGGGAGGTATGTGAATTCTGATTTTGTTTATGATGACAAATGTTGTGTATCTTATGTGAAATGGTTGAAATTGTCATCGAATTCATGACGCAGAAGGTTGAATTGAGGTGTGACTATTTCATTTGGGTTGATGAAGTTGTTGATGCTGGAAGAGATTGTGGGATTCAAGAGTAGAGTGAAGAAAGCAAATGGAGGTCTGCAGAAGAAAAAAACTGGAAATTGACCACATCACATAATATCGTGCCACCTGGCCTCCACCACCGCCGAAAAAATTACTCAAGCCACGGAAAAGTAGAATTGACAACAGAGTTTTATATTGGTGTGTACAAATGACTCATTAAAAAATTGAGGAGTACATCTGTCCACCGTGTGAAAATTTGGGTGTACTTATGTCTATTTTTCCTAAGTATAATAGTATAAATATGTATTGAAAAAATGTATAAATAGTATAAACCGATTTTTTTGGTATAAAAGCAATAATAAAGGTTATTAATTATGTTAATTACATAATAAAAAAATTATGGATAATTTCTTAAATAAAAAAAAATAAGATCACTATTTTCACATATTACAAAATTTATGAAAAATCTTTTGAATAATAAATCAATCCTCAATAGATTATACATTAATTCTGTCAAAAAAATTAAATAATTAATATATTAGATATTATTATTTAAATACTAATATATATATATATATTATCGATTATTAAATTTATATTTAATTTTTAATTC